>NC_069501.1:1012428312-1012650812 GCF_027579735.1 Bombina bombina | reverse complement strand
ACGTCGCTGCCACTACAATAAAGTTATTACAATCAGCCAATCGGATTGAGCTATCTATCTATCTATCAATAGAATGCAAGCTCAATCCTATTGGCTGATTGGATCAGCCAATAGGATTTTTTCTACCTTAATTCCGATTGGCTGATAGAATTCTATCAGCCAATCGGAATTGAAGGGACGCCATCTTGGATGACGTCACTTAAAGGTACCGTCATTTAGTGTTAGTCATCGGAAAGAAGAGGATGCTCCGCGTCGGATGTCTTGAAGATGGACCCGCTCCGGATGGATGAAGATAGAAGATGCCGCCTGGATGAGGACTTCTGGCCGTCTGGAGGACCTCTTCTGCCCGGATAGGATGAAGAATTCGGACCGTCTGGAGGACCACTTCTGCCCGGTTGGGTGAAGACATCTCAATGTAGGGTGATCTTCAAGGGGTTAGTGTTAGGTTTTATTAAGGGGGGATTGGGTGGGTTTTAGAGTAGGGTTGGGTGTGTGGGTGGTGGGTTTTAATATTGGGGGGGTATTGTATTTTTTTACAGGTAATAGAGCTGATTACTTTGGGGCAATGCCCTGCAAAAGGCCCTTTTAAAGGGACAGTCAAGTCCAAAAAAACTTTTATTTTTCAAATAGGGCATTAATTTTAAACAACTTTCCAATTTACTTTTATCAACAATTTTGGTTTGTTCTCTTGGTATTCTAGTTGAAAGCAAACCTAGGAAGGCTCATATGATAATTTCTAAGCTCTTGAAGGCCGTCTCTATTTTATTTACTTTTCACAGCAGGGGAGAGCAAGCTCATGTAGGCCATATAGATAGCATTGTGATCACGCCCGTGACTAGTGGCAGTCACTGCACTAATTGGCTAAAATGCAAGTCAATAGATAATAACTAAAAGTCATGTGATTAGGGGCGGTCAGAAGATACTTAGATACCAGTTACCAGTAAAAAGTGTATTAATATAACAGTGTTGGTTTTGCAAAACTGGGGAATGGGTAATAAAGGGATTATCTATCTTTTTAAACAACAACAATTCTGGTGTTGACTGTCCCTTTAAGGGCTATTTGTAATTTAGGGTAGGGATTTTTATTATTTTGGGGGGCTTATTTATTTTATTAGGGGGATTAGATTAGGTGTAATTAGTTGAATAAAATTGTAATTATTTTATTATTTTCTGTAATTTAGTGTTTGTTTTTTTCGTACTTTAGTTTATTTAATTTAATTGTAATTAATTGTAGTTAATTTAGTTAATTTATTTAATGATAGTGTAGTGTTAGGTGTAATTGTAACATAGGTTAGGTTTTATTTTACAGGTATATTTGTACTTAATTTAGCTAGGTAGCTATTAAATAGTTAATAACTATTTAATAACTATTCTACCTAGTTAAAATAAATACAAAGTTGCCTGTAAAATAAATATAATCCCTAAAATAGCTACAATGTAACAATTAGTTATATTGTAGCTAGCTTAGGGTTTATTTTATAGGTAAGTATTTAGTTTTAAATAGGAATAATTTAGTTAATTGTAGTAATTTTATTTAGATTATTTTAAATTATATTTAAGTTAGGGGGGGTGTTAGGGTTAGGGTTAGACTTAGGTTTAGGGGGTAATAACTTTATTATAGTTGCGGCGACGTTGGGGGCGGCGGATTAGGGGTTAATAAATGTAGGTAGGTGTCAGCGATGTTAGGGACGGCAGATTAGGGGTTAATAAAATTTAAGTAATATTTGCGTGGCAGGAGTGCGGCGGTTTAGGGGTTAATATATTTATTAAAGTGGCGGCGATGTCCGGTCAGCAGATTAGGGATTAAAAAATGTATTTAAGTGTTAGCGATGTGGGGGGCCTCGGTTTAGGGGTTAATAGGTAGTTTATGGGTGCTAGTGTACTTTTTAGCACTTTAGTTAAGAGTTTTATGTTACGGCGTTAGCCCATAAAACTCTTAACTACTGACATTTAAATGCGGTAGGAGTCTTGACAGGAGAGGGTCTACCGCATTTAGGAAAATCCCATTAAAAAGAAAGGATACGCAATTTACATAAGTGGATTTGCGGTATGCTCGAGTCGTGGAACAAAAGTGAGTGGTACACCTGTACCTGCCAGACTCGTAATACCAACGGGCGTTAAAAAGCAGCGTTGGGACCTCTCAACGCTGTTTTTTAACCCTAACGCAAGACTCGTAATCTAGGCGAAAATAAATAAAAATGAATACAATTTAAAGGATTTGTAAAGTCAAACTTAAACTTGCATTATTTAGATAGAGCATGTCATTTTAAGACACTTTTAAATTCATTTCTATTTTCAAATATGCTTTGGTATCTCTTGCTGAAAAAGAATACGCACATATCTTATACTCGTGGGGGATAGCTACTGATTGGTGCCTGCACACATTTGTCTCTTGTGATTGGCTAACTAGATGTGGTCAAACAGGTCATTCTAGATGCCAGTAGTGCAATCCAGTTCCTTTAGCAAAGATAATAAGAGAATGAAGCAGATTTGATAATAGAAGTAAATTGGAAAGTTGTTTAAAACTGTATGTTCTATCCAAATTATGAAAGAAAATGTTGTAGTTTTCTTTCCCTTTAAAATGATCTCTTTTAGATACAACTAGAATCTACTATATGATCCATTAGGAACTGTACAACCAGAATTTAGTTATTATATTGCTCTTAAATTTAATTCATTTATTGGCTTTGTGGGGTTCATATCCGCAAAACTCGTTAGTTTGCTGTCTTATTTGTTTAACTATAAAAACCTAGGAATATGGTTTTATCTAAACAAGAGTCAATTTATTACAGTGCTAAGAAAAAGATGTCTGTGTAGCACACTAGACAGTGACAGTAACAAGTTTATCTACTGAGCTGTAATTTGTAAAACATAAAGAAAATATCAACAGAACTTTTGCAGCCGTTAGCTTAGATTCTAAACTCATCTTTTGCATGTTTTACATGATATGATCTGAAAAGGCATTTTCAAATTCTAAGTCACTATAATCAGTACATTAAGCACTATTTTCAGAACTTTTAGGATGATCTGATGTGTATGAAAATCAGACACAGCATATAATTGTAAAACAAACCCTGTTCCAATCCATCTAGAAAAAAAACATTAACAAATACCTTTTTATATTTTAATCAGAATATCTATCATCTTGGTCACTCACTTTCCCAAATTTGATAGCATTAAAACTGTTATCACACACATAATGCCATAAAAATATATGCTCAGTTCGCATTTAACAAATACATTTAACAAATACATTTCATATCATATTTTATTTTAAATGTGGAAAAAAATCAATACATTATGCTAATTAAATACAAAATGATAATGATTATATTGGAAACCACACCTTTTACTAACTGATCTCATCAGGAGCCTTTATTAACTAGCAAGCAATCTCACAAAGCAGTCAGAGAGTGAAGGAGATGGTGTTTTGGTGGGAACAAAAAAGGCAGTGAGAGGGAACATATGGAAGAAAGAATGTAAAATGGTGAAGGAAGAATATGGTAAGATAATTTTAACAAAATTGAGGAGGCAGGGATCAAACAAATGTTGGTGAGAGACTGGGAAAGAGAAACTATGGCCATCATCTTTCTTCTGAGCCCAATAAAGCCTGAGTAACATCTTATTGGCATTTAGGATACTCTGTAAATGTGTGTTCCTTACCAAGGCATAAAGGGACATTGTACACTAGATTTTTCTTTGCATAAATGTTTTGTAGATGATCCATTTATATAGCCCATCTGGTAGTGTATTTATAAAAAATGTATAGTTCTTATTTTTAAGAACATTGTGCTGATTTGCAGACTCCTAACCAAGCCCAACAGTGCCAGTTGTATACGCTCATTTACAGACTCCTGCAGGCTCCTGTTTATGTTATCTGCAATTTCATATGCAGGGAAGGGGGGAGGTGGGAGTGTCTATTACATGCAGTTTTATGAAAATTGGTGTATACTGTCCCTTTAAGGGCTTGAGCTATAGATTTCACTTGTCATGGCCAAACCACTCATCTTAAAATATGTATTGAAGCCACTCATGTCTCATGTACACAGTATATTTAAATGGTTGATTGACAGGGGTGTTAACTTGTATTTACTTTCTTACTTCTGGTAGTTTTCAGTTCTGAGAGGGCAAAGTCAGTGTAATGGCCCAGTCTACTTTCTATCAGGCCTGTTTCGTGAATGGTACTTGCTGATATAAATTTATTTCCTTCTTTTACTAGTAATCCTGAATCCTGCTAGAGTGTTTAAATTTGTTTTCTGGTATGGGGAGGAATATACAATATCAGGGAGCTATAGGGGCCTATTTAAGAAGGTGCGAGCGGACATGATCCGATATTGCGGATCATGTCCGCTGCACATCGATAAATGTCAACAGCATACGCTCTCAGCATTTATCATTGCACCAGCAGTTCTGGTGAACTTCTAAATACTCTGTTGTACACACTAAGTGTCAACTCTAGGGGGTGTGAATAAGGAATGATGTGTATATATATATATATATATATATATATATATATATATATATATATATATATATATATATATATATATATATAAGTGATAATGCAACCAATGATTATACAACAAGAAATATAACAACCAATGAGAAATATAATATATAATATGAATAAACACAATATGTCCTGTTGACTCTTATCTGTTCAATGTCAGTCCTTAGAGATATCCCAAGGTCAGAATGTCCTTTGATGTGAATATTTCATATAAATCTTCCAGATGATGTATCAGAAGTAGTAGTCACACCCAATATGGAGTCAGCTCCTTGCCAGGTAAATGGAACTGGATACAAACTTTCTCTGTGGATGGAATCACAAGACAAAGGCGCCTCCTAGTGTGATACAGTGGGTACAGGGTGGGTAATAACATAGTCAAATGGATACTCACAAATGGAGCAGCACCCAATTGTGCTAAGTAATGCCTACTGGGACCTTGCAGTGTCCCACCTCACTGTCACAGCGATGATGCCGGGTTCTCCAATATCCTCAGTGGATAAAATAAGCTCAGACTCTCAATTATGGTAAAAAAAAAATCACAATTTAATAACAAACATAAAAACAGATGTCAACCAAATGACTCTGATGTTTAAAATAACAGAATGCTATGCGTTTCTCAGACCCCTGTCTGTTTCATCAGGCTTCTGTTAGCTAAAAGAGAGTACTGGCTTATATACAACAAACAACCAACCCCTATCCTCTATTGGTTGACACACCTCCCAGGTGTATCAATACATAATTATTCCAATTAATAAAAATGGGAGTGTGGTCAACCAATCCCTATCCATCTAACAACATTTCAAACTCTAATACACAATCTTAGTTATAAACAATACCATCACAGCTTTAGGAACCTTAATGGGAATATCATGTCAGCACTACATGTAGTATCACTGGTTTTGTGAACCTCTTTTTTAGACCCAAAAAAAAAACATTCGTCCTATCTAGTCCTATTTTTATTTTTAATAGAAGCTATACTTGCTTACACTCTTCTGTGTGCTATATATATATATATATATATATATATATATATATATATATATATATATATATATATATATATATATATATATACACACACACTGATGTAATCACCATCTATCAGTTGATAATAAAAGAAACATATACCAAATGACAGAGGGTATATTACATTAATAATAGTGTTCTATACAATGATGTCAGTATAATATACTCAAAACAGATTATATATTTCTCTTACTTAGTCTGTTAATCTCCCATGTCTTAAAAATATCCGTTTATTATCTGGATTTATAGTTTGATAAATGAAAACGGAGATGCTGTGTAAGGCTCCAATGCTAAATAAATGTGCAATTACTTCACTATCTGTGCATTTTATTAGTGAGGTTTTAGCATATGTATTGACCTCAATGTCCGTGGGTGACGATTTTATAAATACCTTAATGTACAGTGGGCGATTCTTGTGAGCCTGCTTCAGATAACATATATAAGAAAGGGACACGTAATTACTTCCGTTCACGTCATTCTCAGCTTAGACTGGCTCCTATTAGCACTCCTTCTGTCATATTACTGTTTGGCCACATAACTGTTCTAGTGATGCTAACTGTCAACGCCCCTTATATGGAGAGCCTATCTCTATCTTACGAAATGTTGGCTAGAAAGACAAAGAGAAAGTTTGTATCCAGTTCTGGTGAACTGCTGGTGTAATACCGCCCCCTGCAGATTCGCGGCCAATCGGCCACTAGCAGGGGGTGTCAATAAACCCGATTGTATTGGATCGTGTTGATTTCCGGCAATGTCTGTCCGCCACCTCAGAGCAGGCGGACAGGTTATGGAGCAGCAGTCTTTAGACTGCTGCTTCATAACTTGTGTTTCTGGCGAGCCTGAAGGCTCGCCAGAAACACGGGACATCAAGCTTCATACGGAGCTTGATAAATATGCCCCATAGACTCTACCTAAGAGCAACCAACTGTTGTATCTACATACAAATACAGAGTATCATTGCAGGCTCCCATATATCCTCCATCAAGATAATTCCCTTTATGTTTTTGGTGATGATAAATACAGGTGTAGGGCTTGATTAAATTGTGGCCAATAACAGTTCAAGATTCATCACAGAGTATATGTTTGCTGTATTCAAAACTCTGTTTCAGTGTCTCAATCACTCTGTTCGAAAGATTATTTACATTATTTTGCTTGCTATTGTCTGAATAACGTTGCACAGCAGGATTGCCTGCTCTGTAGGATGCCACATGATTTGGAAGTCTAGGTTTGATTTGATTGGTGGGGATCGTGACTGCAACCTAATGGTTAACCATTAACCTCATTAATGGTTAGTTTTATAGTAAATTAATTAAAATATTTAAATAAATACCCAAGGCAACTGTTAATAGTTTAATAAACTCTCACATAGAAAATAAAAGTTACATTTTTCTAATATGAGAAACCTTTTTTACTTCAAAAGATGCAAACATTTGCACCTGCTGATGACACGTTTTTTTAAATAAACAATAGCTTTTATTTCTATGTGTATCTTAGTTTAAAGCATGTTTTCTTACATGATTAAAATACATATTGTAAATAGGCCAAGAAAGGTGTTTAAAAAAAAACAACAACATTAAGAAGTTTTCAATACTTAGTACTTTTACAAAATTATAAATTTAACAAAATATTGATGTAATTTCCATATGACCTTTTCTCTTTCATTGTTTTAATTTAATTTAGCAACTACTTTTATCAAAGGTTATATTTATATTTTAAGGTATGGTTAATACAATCTTCATTTAGCCATAGTAAAATAGTCTAATTATTGTCATGTCATTAAAACCAGTATGTTAATTACTAAGTAGATTCATCAATAAATGTGCATTAATTAATTAATTAATTAATTAAATATGTTTAATAAAAACAGATGCATTTTATAGACTAACTTAAATTCTTCTTTAAAACACCAAAGCCATACTTTATGTAATAAAACATTGGGTTAGAACATATCACAAATATTGGTAAACGACTACTCAATAATGTTTGATAGTTACACATATCACATTTTTGTATTTCTTCCATACTATTATGTATATTTTTATTCTACCCTCTCAGAGCTCTAAATACATTTTTACATTTGTAAAAATAAAATCTATTGCTTTCTAAAAATTCAGATTAAGTGCTTTTTTAATTGTCTTTTGTTATAATGCACGTTAATTGCAATTATATTGAATTTAATGATCCTTTAACTACATCCTTACATCCATAGGAAAAGTGAATGATACACTCGATTTGTTACAGTCACTGACACTTCATCTCCAACCTCTTTCCATGCTGCATTTTTATGCTTAACTAACACTTATTTCTCTCAAGTAAAAAAAGAATTCAGAATATATATGCACATTTTTTAATAAAGATGCTTTGCATAGATTAATGACTTTGGAGCTTTTATTGGTTCATTCATTCCTTAACATTTTTGACCACCCTTGATGATCCAGGAGTGACTCTTGGGCCCCAATCAAAGGTCTTGCGGACCTGATCCGACACTGCGGATCAGGTCCGCAAGACCTCGCTAAATGCAGAGAGCAATACGCTCTCCGCATTTAACATTGCACCAGCAGCTCACAAGAGCTGCTGGTGCAACGCCGCCCCCTGCTGACTCGCGGCCAACAGGGAGGTGTCAATCAACCCGATCATATTCAATCGGGTTGATTTCCGGCGATTCCTGTCCGCCTGCTCAGAGCAGGCGGACAGGGTTATGGAGCAGCGGTCTTTAGACCGCTGCTTCATAAGTTGTGTTTCTGGCGAGTCTGAAGACTCGCCAGAAACACGGCCCTTCAAGCTCCATACGTCTATGTCAATGGTCTTTGTGTGCTTGACTCAGTAGACTGACATGATGCTTCACCCACTTTCCCTAAGCACCACAGAGCTACTATTCTTTACCTCATTGCACCCAAGAAAGGACTTTGTCTAACTCCCTTCTATTTTCTAGATGACTATTTCCCTTACTCCTTCTGTCACTCATTCTCCAACTCATGCACTAATTCACAATCATTAAGTTTCATGTTTCCACTGGCTTACTCCTTTGCACACATGTGAGCGCTCACACAGTTCTAAAATAAAATTTGTTTTGTGATAAAAAAGTATTGTATTTTTAATGTGTGTGTGTGTATATATATATATATATATATATATATATATATAGTATAAACAATGTGTATATACATATATATATATATATATATATATATATATATATATATTCCCCGATCCAGCACTGCTTGTACATATATATTGTAACCTGGAGCTACACTGGGACATTTCTGGAGCACAAGTTTGACCTTTTGCTTTAATTTAAAAACAGAACATTTTATTTTTATACTAAGATGCCCTTTTAAAAAGATGTAGTTTGTCTGTGATTGCTTACATCAGTGAAGGTCTCTGAATGGCCACAGAAAATTAAGTTAAAGGGATACTAACCCCTCATTTTTTCTTTCATGATTCAGATAGAGCATGCAATTTTAAGCAACTTTCTAATTTACTCCTATTATCATTTTTTCTTTGTTCTCATGTTATCTTGATTTGAAAAAGCATTAATAAAAGGTTAGGAGCCGGCCCATTTTTTAGTTCAGCACCTTGGTAGAGCAGCTGATTGGTTTGCTACATTTAGCCACAAATCAGCAAGTGCTAACCATGTGCTGCACAAAAAAATGGTCTGGCTCTAAAGCTTACAGTATTGCTTTTTCAAATCAAGATAGCAAGAGAATAAAGAAAAATTGATAATAGGAGTAAATTAGAAAGGTGCTTAAAATCTCATGCTCTATCTGAATCATGAAATTAAAAAATTGGGTTTAGTATCCCTTTAACCCAGAAGGGTTTTTGAGCAGTATATCTGTAATGCTCGTGGGATACTCCTCTATCAGACCGAACTCGGCCAGTAGTCTTGTTATCCCGGCGTCGAGCCTGAATGATAGGGAATATTCCAGAGCAGAGAAAGGCACTGAGATGAGGAAGATGGCACTCACCACAGGCAGGACAGTTCCCAGCGGCAACAGCAGAGCAGTCCAGGGATAAAGCACTAGAATGGTCAGGAGAGATTCATGGGTTCCTCTACTGAGGTAACTGGAGCTGCTGAAGGGGTAGCAGATGCTGCCGAAACTGGGTGAATAGGAGGACAGGAGGGAAGGACCCTCCTTGTTCTGTCTCTCTTGGCTTGCCTTTCCTGAAAGCGAGAGTCCAGATTGATACAAAGCGCTATAAAGTCATCCAAAGAAGAAGGAATATCATGATAAGTGAGTTAATCTTTGATGCGTTCATGGGACCCCTCCTAAAGGCTGCCTTGAGAGCACTGCCATCCCAAGTGGTTTCAAGTGCCAAGGTGCGGAACTCGACGGCAAATTGTGCCACAGTTTTATTGCCCTGGCGGAGATCAAGGAGAGAATATTCCGCAGCAGAGGTACGGCCAGAAGTCCCAAACACAGAAGACAAATCAGAAATAAAGTCATCAGCATCATGCAGGAGTGTAGCGTTCTGTTCCAAAAGAGGAGAGACCCAGACTAGGGCCTTGTCCTTTAGCAAGGAAATGATAAAGGTCACCCTTTACTGATGAGACTGAAAGGTGTAAGGATCATTACGGAAGTACAGCCTGCATTGGTTTAGAAAGCCCGTGCAATCAGTAGTAGGTATACTTCCAGAAGCAGAGGAAGAAGTCACAGTACTGGGAGTAGGGGCTGGTGGTGTAGCAACAGGAGTGGCATCCCTCGCTGCATCTAGTAAGGAGAGCTGAGCGGTAATAGCCTCTAGCTTGGAATCCATATTCTGCAACTGTGTGGTATGTGTTCCCAACATCTGTCCCTGAAGATAAACAGCTCGTGCCACCTCATCTGGCTGCATGGCCCAAGTATAATGTAATGATCGTGGGATACTCCTCTATCAGACCGAACTCTGCCAGTAGTCTTGTTATCCCGGCGTCAAGCCAGAATGATAGGGAATATCCCAGAGCAGAGAAAGTCACTGAGACGAGGAAGATGGCACTCACCACAGGCAGGACAGTTCCCAGCGGCACCAGCAGAGAAGTACAGGGATAAAGCACTAAAATGGTCAGGCAGGCAGGGATTGGCAACAGTAAATAATCCAGCAGATTAAGGGTTAAGACAGGTAGAGTAGTCAGCAGACAGGCAGGTTTAGCAACAGTAATCAGTCCAGCAGTTTAAGGGTTAAGGCAGGTAGAGTAGTCAGCAAACAGGCAGGTTCTGCAACAATGATCAGTCCAGCAGTTTAAGGGTTAAGGCAGGTAGAGTAGTCAGTAAACAGGAAGGTTCAGCAACAATGGTATTTAGGTACATAAAATGATCTGTCACACCCAGGAGCACACAGAGTAACACCTATACTTGGGCAGTGACAGATCGTTAGGATTTGCGCCAGTGACCTACTACCGGCATCAGGAGCATGCGGCGATGACGTCAGCGCTGCACGCATCCTGAGCCGACACTGCCCCTGCAATGAGCAGGAAGGAGACGCCGCGCCCCTAGCAATGGCTAGAGCGGTGCGGCGTGACAATATGTATCGATATATATATGTATATATACCGTGCCCTCCACTAATATTGGCACCCTTGGTAAATATGAGGAAAGAAGGCTGTGAAAAATTGTCTTTATTGTTTAACCTTTTGATATTTTGTTAAAAAAATACACATAAATTCTCTGCTCTCATGGATATCTAACAATTGCAAACACAACACAGGTTTATCAAAAAATAATAATAATAATAAAACGTTGTTAAAAATCCGCGAAATGCATCAGATCCTGCCTACCTTGTACACTGTTTAGTGTTTCACCTGTCTGTTTGAATAAACCACTTTGGTTACAAGTTCCTGAATATCCTCGTTGTTTTCCCTTATTCTGTCTATGGCCGAGCTGCCTTGAGGATTAGAACTCATCTACGAACACCCAGCTCTGTTTCCTGCAGAGTGTTTTCCTTGGACTCTTCAGCTGAGAGACGATTCATGACCTCGCTCCTTGCTCACCTTTTGTGTCTTACTGACGTCATCCTGACGAGCAACCAGCATTTGGAAATCGGGGCAAGTTACACGGCCACATCTAGCGGAGGACACAGTGAGTAATGCGGCACAGCCGCGAGAAGTTCTCGTTATCCACTCACCTTCCGTGTATCATTGACGTAATCCGGATGCAGGAACTCCGGTTAGCACTGAAGCTACTATCAGCGTAAAATACAGTGACAAACACTGCACAGACCCCCGTATAGAGATACAAAGGTACTTTGCTTCACTTTATTTGCACAACATTTTGGCACCGAGTGAAGTAGTGTCGCAACTAAATGTTAAACTTTTGAGACTGAGCTTATTGTAGAGTCCGTAAAAATACTTGTATTATTTGCACCACGCTTTGTGCAGCACATTTTGTATTTTGCACTCACACTCTGCTGGGACTTAAGTAACAGGAGGGACTGAGTATTCCCTTGTTTCCTTACATATATAAGAATATCATTGGCATAGAGTGCAATCTTAAGCTCCTTTCTGTCTATCTTAATTCCTTTGAATTGCTGTCTAATTAAGATAGCAAGGGGTTCAATGGAAACATCAAAGAGAAGTGGAGAGAGAGGGCACTCCTGCCTAGTTCCTCTCCTTAGAACTATGTCCTTAGACATAAAACCATTCACCAGCATCCTCGTAGAGGCCTTTTTACAGAGATTATCAATAAAATTGAGAAAATTACCTCTAAGACCAAACTAGTGTAAAGTGAATAAGAGGTGGTCATAATGTACCGAGTCGAAAGCTTTTTCAGAGTCAATAGAGATGTTTGTCGGGTCAGGGGCGCCCCCCCCCCCCACTACAACCTAGGCTATCCATAGTTTTGAAATAATCTATGGTAAGAAAAACTTCCATTATCTTGGCAGAGGAATTCCGTTTCATCAAGAATCCAGCTTGGTCTTTGTGAATAATAGGAGGAGGAAGTTGTAGCCTTTCTGCCAAGATAGAGGTGATTAATTTATAGTCAGTATTCAAGAGAGCTATAGGCCTATAGGATTCTTTCTTGCCCGGATCTTTCCCTTGCTTTAATATTAAGGTAGTTTATGAGGCAGTAAAATTAGCTGTGGGTTCATCTCCCTTAATTTAGATATCATTATATAGCGAGGTTAGATAAGATATTATTGAGGAAGATAATATTTTATAAAATTCGTTAGGATGAGCATCCGGACCTGGAGCTTTGTTAAGGGAGAGATTCCGAATTGCGCTAGCAACTTCTAAGTCAGAAATCGGGGAGTTAAGAGTTTCGAGTAAATCAGATGTTAAGGTCGGATAAGATATTTTACCCTAAAAATCCTCGCGTTCGAAATTATTTGAGGTTCTGAGAGAATATAAATCTTGATAGTATTCTGAGAATGCATTCAGTTCTTCTACTGTCTTAAGAGTTTTACCTACACTATGCAGGGAGTCAATCAAGGAAGAGCCAATGGTCCCTATTTAAGAAAGGTCTTGCGGACCTGATCCGACACTGTGGATCAGATCCGCAAGACCTCGCTGAATGCAGAGAGCAATACGCTCTCCGTATTCAGCATTGCCGCCAATCGGCCACCAGCAGAGAGGTGTCAATCAACCCGATTGCTCTCGATCGGGTTGATTTCTGGCGATTCCTGTCCGCCTGCTCAGAGCAGCGGTCTTTAGACTCCATAACTTGTGTTTCTGGCGAGTCTGAAGACTCACCAGAAATACGGGCCCACAAGCTCCCTACGGAGCTTGTTAAATGGGACCCTTTATCTCTATTAACTAATTTTGCAAGGAGTTTCCCTGTCTTATTTCCATAGCGATATAACTTGGCCTGAAATCTGAGATCCTTCTGGGTAGCCCTATAAAGAAGGAAAGAGTCTCTTTCCCCTAATGCACAAGTGTATCTTGTACAATTCTCTGATGTTTTCTCGCATATATAATGATTATAGGAGTTAGAAACTGCTCTCAAGATTTCTCTCTCCCTCAACTTGATTTTCTTTGTCCTAGAGATACTATAAGCTAATATCTCCCCCCCTAAGAACCGCCTTTGCAGTTTCTCAAAACAGGGCGGGACAAGTGATATATTCCTGGTTAAAGGAAACAGATTCCTTGAAATTGGAGTTAAGCCAGTTTTTGAATTTAAGATCAGATGCAAAATATACGGGAAAGAAGAACCGGTTGTTCCTATGCAGGAGATCACCAAGCTGAAAATCAAGGAAGATGGGAGCATGATCAGAGATACATATAAGGAGAATCCTTGCTAAAACTTTCATTTTGCTTAACCTTTCGTCCACTAAAAATAAATCTATTCTAGAAAGTGTCTTGTGTGCTTTGGAAAGACATGTATAGTCTCTAGAATCAGGATTTTGTGATCTCCATAGGTCGCAAACTCTATTATCAAATAACCCTCTTCACAGAGTGCAATCTTGGCTTGTAATGCTTGCCAAAAAGGTAAATTAAAAACATTAGGAGCGTATATATTACATAATATATACAAAATTTTATCGATTTTAATTTTTACCATTAAGTATCTCCCCTCCTGATCTGCATCGACATAGAGAACCTCATAGTTTATCTTTTTTTCCCAAGCAGGATCGCAACCCCTCCTTTCCTCTTCAGACTAGGAGAGAATACGAGTTCCTTAACCCAAGAAGATTTGAGCTATAGGACTTAAATGGGTTTCCTGCCTCCGATATTCCAGGAGGTCAACTTAAATCTACCTGCCGTGTCCATCATCAAAAAAAAAAGGGAATAAAAACACACCACAAAAAAAGACATTACCACTTAGTCCCCATAATACCCTCTGCGCAAGGAACCCGGCCATGAGTATTGTGAAGCTCAAAGATTATCAAAATTTACTATCTATTTCCAGTTTTAGACTGGGATGTCTCAACAAAAAATGTTTCTGCCTCTTTAGCAGAATTGAAGAAATATGTGTGGTTATCTACCAATAACTTCAGCCTGGCTGGGTACAGTAATGTTGCTCTGAGACCCTGACTTATAAATTTTGTGCAAATTGAGGCTAGTTCCCTCCTCTTTGCAGCGGTCTCAGCAGAGTAATCCTGAAATAACAGGATTTTTGCGTCTCCTAGGAATACAGGCTGTTTTTTGTGAAAAATTTTAAATATTGTGACTTTGTCTTGAAAATATAATACCTTGGCTATGATTGGCCTAGGTCTCATATTCACTTTACCCGATATGGGTGGTCCTATCCTGTGCACCCTTTCTAATACTATTTGGGGGTGGGACTCCGGAATCTGTAAAAGCTGTGGTAGCGTAAGTGTTAACAATTTATTCAAATCCTCGTATTGCTTTTCTTCTGGCACTCCTATGATTCTGAAATTATTCCTTCTTGAACGATTCTCTAGATCTTCTAATTTACTCTGGATGTTAAGAAGATTGATGTTTGTAGCTTATGACCTACGGTGAGATCCTCTAGATCCGAGATTCTTTGTTCTACCTCAGAAAATCTGCAGGTGAATTGTTTAATTTCACTAGATAAGAGTGCAATGTCTTGTTTGATCTCATTTTTTTAGAATGTCAAATTTTGGGGCCAAAGCTTCAGAAATACTAGAGACTAAGGATTGAATGTCTAAAGGCTTGTTTAAGAGCGAAGGGTTGATAGCAGCTGATTGTGCATCTGTCAAGGTCTCATGAGTATTTTTGTTCTTCCTGTCTCTTTGTCTAACCGCCATAACTGAGCATGCAATTTTAAGCAACTTTCTAATTTACTCCTATTATCAGATGTTCTTCATTCTCTTGGTATCTTTATTTGAAATGCAAAAATGTAAGTTTATATGCCGGACCATTTTTGGTGAACAACCTGGGTTGTTCTTACTGAATGGTGGATAAATTCACCCACCAATAAACAAGTGCTGTCCAGTGTACTGACCCAAAAATAGCTTAGATGCCTTCTTTTTCGAATAAAGATAGCAAGAGAACGAAGAAAAATTGATAATAGCAGTAAATTAGAAAGTTGATTAAAATTGCATGCTCTATCTGAATCACAAAATAAAAAATTTGGGTTCAGTGTCCCTTTAATGTTTTATAACTTCATTAGAAGCATTAGAAGCAAAGCTGCTTTAATTAGTTAAGCTGCCCATATTACATATGTGAACTATCCAGAACATCTGTTTTTTATTTTTTAATTTTTTTATTTATTGTATTTTTTTTTTTTTTTAAACGGAGACTGAATAAACAAGCAAAAGAAAAAGTGAGAAAAAGGAGTTCTGCACAATATTTTTCTGACAAATACAAAAGAAAAACATGAATGCTAATTGATTCAGTATCGGTTATTCCTGTGTTTGAATTTGTCATTTAATAATAAAGACATTGGGGGATATTTATCAAAGGTCTGGTGGATTTAGCATTGCACCAGCAGCTCTTGTGAGCTGCTGGTGCAACGCCGCCCCCTGCAGATTCGCAGGTAGGTGTCAATCAACCCGATCATACTCGATCGGGTTGATTTTCGGCGATGTGTGTCCGCCTGCTCAGAGCAGGCGAACGGGGTTATGGAGCAGCCGTCTTTAGACCGCTGCTTCATAACTGCTGTTTCTAGCGAGTCTGAAGGCTCGCCAGAATCACGGGCCCTCAAGCTCCATTTGGAGCTTGATAAATGGGCCCCATTATTAAGCTTACAAAGCTTAAAAATAAATAAATGCAATTGTGAATAAACATTCTTAAAATCATATTTTAATTGTGCAAGATAACTGTCTGACTGGAGCAAAAAGAAAAAAAAATCCATGCAAAAATATATTGTCTGATAAAGTTGAAAGTTGAAGTATTGAAGTTGAAAGCCATTAAAGGGCCACTAAACCCAAAATCTTTCTTTCATGATTCAGATAGAACATACAAATTTAAACAACATTACAATTTACTTCTATTATTTATTTTACTTCATTTTTTAGATATCCTTATTTGAAGAAAAAGCAATGCACATGGGTGAGCCAATCACATGAGACTTCTATGTGCAGCAACCAATCTGCAGCTACTGAGCATATCTAGATATGCTTTTCAGCAAAGAATATCAAGAGAATAAAACAAATTAGATAATAGAAGTAAATTAGAAAGATGTTTAAAAATGCATTCTCTTTCTAAATCATGAAAGAAAAAATGTGGGTGTCATGGCCCTTTAACTAACAAGTGCAAAGCGCTTTGCACAGTTCTTCTGAGGGATTATAGTAGTCTCTAATGTTTCTATTTTGCATACGGGAGACAGACAACATATATAAGGGGCAATCATTAACCTTTTTATGATACAGCTAAATAATTCTGGGGCAATAAAATAAATATATAATAAATAAATTAAATTCATGCATAGAAAGGCAAATGAGGTAAGCACAACCTTTACAAATAAGGAGATAATAATAATAATTATATATATATATATATATATATATATATATATATATATATATATATATATATATATATATATATATATATATATATATATATATACTCTTCTTTTACTAATATATATATATATATATATATATATATATATATATATATATATGTGTGTATATATATATATATATATATTGCTTCAGACTTGAAAAAGGAAGGAACGCTTCCGAAAGCTTGTCAACTTATAAATGTATAGTTAGTCCAATAAAAAGTATCACTGCTCAAAGCAAAAAGCAATATTCTTGTTATCTATATCTATCTATCTATCTATCTATCTATCTATCTATCTATCTATCTATCTATCTATCTATCTATCTATCTATCTATCTACAAATATGTACATATGTACTGTATATATTTATTATTATTATTATTATTAATTATTTGTAGAGCTCCAACAGATTCCACAGCGCTATATATTATAAAGCACTATTATTTTGTATCTCTTTTTAGTAATCTTGGCCCCTAGAGTTTGTTCAGAAAGATTCAATTATCCATTTCTCTATATGTTTGCATGCATTTATGTCAAGGAAGAGGAATGTACCTTGCTTGCAAGATTTATTTTACCAAACAATTGAAACCCAGTTTCCCTACCCCCCGAGACCCCAGTTTTCTAAACTCTAGAGTTGGAGTTGGGGACAGAGCGGAGGTACAAACAGTTGCAAAACTGTACTTCATTTTAAGGAAACTTATTTTCAGCTTATTACATTTGCCTCCAATTAATCTCCAAGCACAGAACTGACTGCAGCTGCATGTAGAGGCAAATTGGAAAAATCTGTGAAGTGGGGGAGGGGTAGTAGTCTGTGTGTGGCATTGCAAGACCTCAATGATTCACAGGCTGCCCTCCCTCCCCCCACCCCTGCCGCAAGCCTGGAAAAAGAAAGCGTAAAAGAAATATAAAACATAGTAGGAGAGTGAGAGGGGGAGAAAAAAAGGCCAAACTCTGCAGAGAGGGAAAGTAAAAAAAAAATATATCATAATAATAAGCCCGCTTTTAAGCCGTTTTATATGTGATATCTACTTTGTGTGTTACTATTGTGATTCGACTCTGTAAATGTGGGGTTAAAGGCTGTACAGGACAAGGGAGGCAAAGATTCTAAAGAAGGGGGAAAGGTTAGGGCAGCCATGAAAATAAAGTGGAAATATTAGAATTAGAAAAGAGATAGGCTTAACCCAATAACTGCTGGATCTGTCTCCACAAAAAAACAAAAAACTCCACATAATAACAATGTTCAATGTTAAAAGGCTAATTATCTAAATAAGTTTCTGGTCATCTTCTATGTCATATATAAATCTGACCCAATGCAAGTTACAGTATACTCACTGGGGGTCACAACAGGTGTTTTATAATATCTGATATATATATATATATATATATAATTTTTAGGTTGACAAAATCTAATAACCCAACCATAATGAAATGTTAAACTCTCAGACATTAGAGATAAACGTTTGTGTTTTAATGGACTGATGCACACAATGTGTAATCCAGCAAAATAGAGATTTGGAATCAAATGGTCTCCTTTAAACATTATTTCATAATGTTTTTTTTAGTATAAGTCAATAACTTCCTCACATTCATATGTTTAATATTGTATAATGCAGTTTTGTATGATGTGACCAATGTTACCAGATAACAGTAACATAATATGGGTACGTTAGTGCAATAATAAAATGCGCTAATTAATCAAAGCTTTTTATTACTACCCGAAGGACCCTTGATAATGCTACAAGGGGGTTAAAGGGACAGTCTACACCAGAATTTTTATTGTTTAAAAAGATAGATAATTCATTTATTACCCATTTTCCAGTTGTGCATAACCAACACAGTTATATTAATACACTTTTTACCTCTTTAACCTTGTATCTAATCCTCTGCAGACTGTCCCCTTATTTCAGTTTTTTGACAGACTTGCATTTTAGCCAACCAGTGTTGACTCCTAGGTAACTCCATTTGTGTGAGCACAATATTATCTATAAGGTATACATGAACTAAAGCCCTCTACCTGTGAACAAATGTCAAAATGCATTCAGATAAGAGGTGCCCTTCAAGGGCTAAGAAATTAGCATATGAGCCTACCTAGGTTTAGCTTTCAAAAAGTAAAATGGAAAGTTGTTAAAAATTACATGCCCTATCTGTTTCATGAAACTTTATTTTTGACTAGACTGTCCCTTTAATTAAACAGTTATGGTTGTGTGCTACCAAGTCAACCAGAGCAGCCACATATTTCTCGCACTTGTTATTGGCTCTCTGGCTGTGTCCTGCTTAGGAGTTAGGAGCGGCACTGTACTGTGGCTCCTAAGTGTCTTAAAGGGATATTAAACACTAAATATGTTTCATGCACTTCCCTCTAATTATAGGTGCAGCTATATTGGAACCTAGGATGCACTGCAGTTGTCTGAAGGAAAGTTACTGCACATGTGCAAACAGATCAACACCAGAATACGTTGAAAGCTAGATTTCAAGATGGTGGCCCCCATGACTAGAAGAAGACAGGGAATAACATTCTTATAAAATGTATTTCGTGTTTAATATACCTTTAATTTTTTTTGTAGTGGTTAGACACAAAGGTTAGCAGATATAAGAATAAATTCACAAATAAATTTGAATATTTTAAGAATAATCACTGCTGTAGAGTTAAGTATGCTCTAAAATGAGTATTCACAGTTAGTTTTTAATAGGATTTAGCTAATATCTATTGGAGAATAAGAAAAAGGTACAACTTCTTCAGCCATCTGTTACTGTTGTGTGCTTAAAAGCATCTGAAGCTCTCTATATATGTACTTATCTTACAGCTGCTCACCCCATGCAGTGAATTTGTGTATGGCTTTCAATCCCTTAGCCCTCATTTTTCATGGGAGTGGATATCCCTAATGAGAGTGAAAGTAAGGGTAGGCCTCATGGGAAGAGGGTTTTGTGAGGTGTGTTCTTTCTGATGCAGAATGACTCACGTTGTTTGCTTCATTTGTGAAAATTAGCAGTTCTCTAAGTGGACACTAATTACATGGAACTTTGACTATAGTCATTAAACCTTACTGTTAAATACCTGGTCACTGCATGTGAATTCATTTTCCCTGTATTTTTATATGATACATTACATACACTGAACAAGGACAATACAGTTTATAAAAAACTGAAACAAAAACCAAATATGAAGCTGCCTGTGAGATAAAAATGAAAGTAAATGTATTTGTATTCAAAGAAAAACACAATTCTCTCAAGGTTTACAATGTAAAGAATGAGCTTTATGCATTTTTTTTTTATTTCTTGAATATGCAGTGAATATCCTGCATTACAAAGGGATAGTTTTTTTAAACATGATTTGTAACTACTTGGTTGACTTGTCAGTGAGTTCTATAGCACATTCCACAAGGGGTTCCATAGTGGAGCTGGCTGAAATGTTCACCTAATAAAACACTAAGACATTATCATACTGGGATCTGCTAAAAGCAGACATTTAATAATCTTCTTATAAAATGAAGGTAGAAAAAACACTATATATAATATATGTGTGTATATATACTATATGTGTGTATATATAATATATGTGTGTATATATACTATATGTGTGTATATATAATATATGTGTGTATGTATACTATATGTGTGTATATATAATATATGTGTGTATATATACTATATGTGTGTATATATAATATATGTGTGTATATATACTATATGTGTGTATATATAATATATGTGTGTATATATACTATATGTGTGTATATATAATATATGTGTGTATATATACTATATGTGTGTATATATAATATATGTGTGTATATATAATATATGTGTGTATATATAATATATATGTGTATATATATATATATATATATATATAAAACAGGATCTAACGCGTTTCAGTCTCGGTATAGCCTCAGTCATAGACTAAAACCCAAAATAAGCATCCAGTTCAAAAATGTTTTTGTTTTAGACATACTTGTAATAACAATTTGCAATGTTATCAAAATCAAATAATCAGTGACCTCCATTTCAATTATTTGGCGTATACAGTGAAAAAATATTAATATTTTTATAATATTTTTATTTCTGCGGTGTTCCAATCCATTCAAATGGCTCCTTTTATTAAGCAGTGGATGCTGCTTCGGAGCCCCATCGTTTCAGGCTCGTTAAAAGTTAACTTGTCCATTGAAATCATCCCGATCCAATCGGAATGATTGAGAGCCCCTGCTAGCAGCCAATTGGCTGCTAGTGTGCAGGGGGCGGCATTGCACAAGGATGCTTGAACAATGTTAAATGCTGACAGCGTATCGACTTTTAATAAATCTACCCCATAGTCTAAATTAGTCAAGACACCTGAGTTATGTATGTGATTAAGCTGGAGCATCTGATTCCCCATCATTATGATTGGATAAACATATGAAAATTACAAGATAAAAGCTGTTTGTGGGCTTTTTGCTGGAATTTCTCAATCCTATTTAGAAGCAAAATATAAAACACCTATGGCCAATAAACGCATGACAACTAACTAAATCAACATTGAATATGAGTATGCCCTATAATGTCATTTCATGTTTATTTGTAATTGAAAACATTTTACTTAACTTCAATGATTGACAAATATTCAGCTGATCACATTTTACTAATGTATACTACAAAAAGGTGTTTGTTTTTCTTTAATATTTTAAAATTTGTATTAAAGTAGATTAAACTAGTGCATGGTTGATATAGAAATGTGAACTGAAGATATGCAAAGACAGAAACATTAACAAGACACTACACTAGGTTTTTTTTTCCATAAATGTTTTGTAGATGATCCATTTATATAGCCCATCTTGGAGTGGTTTTGTAACAATGTAAAGTTTTGTATTTCTAATAGCTTTTAATAGCATTCTGCTGATTTTCAGACTCCTAACCAAGCCCCAAAGTATCAGAAATAGACACAGGTCTACAGACGCCTTCTGCTCCTGTTTGTCTAAGGATCTTTTCATATGCAGGGGAGGAGTGAGTCTCTGCTCTTTCTGATTTCCCAGCCCCTTTCACTGGGTGTCTCAGTCTAACCTAATCAACAGTGCTAAACTGGGAGCGTCTATGTACATTTTTAAAAGGTTTTATACTAGATTTTTATATCAGTATCTGTGCATATTCTTCTTTATAGTAGTGTATATTACATACAGTTATGGGAAAATTGGTGTATACTGTCCTTTTAAAAAATATATATAAGAAAAGCCAAGAGATGCTCTGTAAAATAAATTAAAGTGGATTTAGAAGAGTAAAAGGGGTAGATTTACTAAATGTCGGACAGACATGATCCGCTGTCTTACGACCGCTGCTTCTTAACTTTTGTTTCTGGTGAGTCTGAAGGCTCGCGTGGAAACAACTGCATTCACAGCTTAATAAATCTAGCCCTAATATTCTAGAATTGGACATTTGAAATCCAATCTATAAATGTAAAGTCCAAGGGGCCGATTTATGAAAGTGCAAGCGGACAAGTTATAGAACAGTGGCTTCATAACTGCTGTTTCCGGCGAGCCTGAAGGAGCTTGATAATTCGGTCCCCAAAAATCATGTAACAATTTGTGCAAAAAAGTCTTTATGATGGAATTAAATACTGCTGGTAAAGGTTCTGAATAAATCAAGTTTTTGCAATGCAATGAGAGACCATTGGAAATTACACAAAAAAGCAGTTTTTTTTTCTGTAAATTGAAATTACATTCCTTGTGTGCATTCATTTTTCTCTTGCCGATCTGGGTAAAATAGGGAAAAAAAGTCATCAATCTCGCTGCTATTCGGCTTTTTCACAGCTTTATTTATACCCTGTCACTAAACACCGCCACTATACTAAAATGTTTAACCCCTATCCCGCCGCTCCCGGACCCCGCCTCAACTAAATAAAGTTATTAACCCCTATCCCTCCGCTCCCGGACCCCACCGCCACCTACATTATATTCTTAACCCCTAATCTGCCGCCGCCTACACCGCCGCCACCTACATTATGTTATTAACCCCTTATCTGCTGCCCCCTACACTGCCGCCACCTACATTATACTTATTAACCCCTAATCTGCCACCCCGACACCGCTGCCACCTACATAAAAGTATTAACCCCTATCCCGCCGCTCCCGGAACCCACCGCAACTAAATAAAGTTATTAACCCCAAAACCCCTGGCCTCCAAAATTACTACAACTTACTAAACCTATTAACCCCTAAACCGCCAGCCCCCACATCGCGATAAACTAAATTAAAATATTAACCCCTAAACCTAACAACCCGCTAACTTTATATTAAATATTAACTCATCCCTATCTTATAATAAATGTAAACTTACCTTTATATTTAAATTAAACTATATTAAACTAATAATTAATCTACCCTAACTGTTATACTAAAATTACATTAAACTACAAATTAAATTAACTATATTATATATTTAAAAACCTAACCCTACTCAAATAATTTAAATCTACTATTACAAATTACAAAGTTACAAAAAACTAACAACTAAGTTACAAAAAATAAACACTAAGTTAAACAAAATTTAAAAAAAAATTATCAAATATTTAAACTAATTACACCTAATCTAAGAGCCCTATGAAAATAAAAAAGCCCCCCCAAAATAAAAAAAAACCTAGCCTACAATAAACTACCAATAGCCCTTAAAAGAGCCTTTTGCTGGGCATTGCCCCAAAGAAATCAGATCTTTTACCTGTAAAAAAAAAAATACAAATACCCCCCAACAGTAAAACCCACCTCCCACACAACCAACCCCCCAAATAAAAGCCTAATCTAAAAAACCTAAGCTCCCCATTGCCCTGAAAAGGGCATTTGTATGGGCATTGCCCTTAAAAGGGCATTTAGCTCTTTTTCAAAAGCCCAAACCCTAATATAAAATTAAAACCCACCCAATAAACCCTTAAAAAAGCCTAACACTAACCCCCAAAGATCCACTTACAGTTTTTGAAGAGCCGACATCCATCCTCAACGAAGAGGCAGAAGTCCTCATCGAAGCTGGCAGAAGTCTTCATCCAAGCGGGCCGACATCTTCCTCCAAGCCGGCAGAAGTCTTCATCCAGACGGCATCTTCTATCTTCATCCATCCGGATGCATCTTCAAGATATCCGGTGCAGAGCATCCTCTTCTGACGACGTCTTCTTCCGAATGAAGGTTCCTTTAAATGACGTCATCCAAGATGGTGTCCCTTAGATTCCGATTGGCTGATAGCGGTGGCGGGCGGCAGATTAGGGGTTAATAAGTATAATGTAGGTGTTGGCGGTGTCGGGCAGTAGATTAGAGGTTAATAACATTATGTAGGTGGAGACGGTGTCGGGGGCGGCAGATTAGGGGTGTTTAGACTCGGAGTACATGTTAGGGTGTTAGGTGTAAACATAACTTTTATTCTCCTATAGAAATCAATGGGATATCGGGCAGCAGTGAACATAAGCTTTCGCTGCTTTCAGACTCGGTAACCAGGTATGCTGGGCCGGAATAGTGGAGAGCGTACCTGTTAGGTATTTGATAACTTGCAAAAGTAGTCAGATAGTGCTGAATTTGTATTCGGATCATCTGTAATGACATAATGAATCATCGATCTGTGTCAGACTGAGACCGGCGGATCGTATGTTACGTCACCAATTTCAACTTTTGCAGGTCTGTAGGCTTTGATAAATAAGGAGAATCAAGCTCGCCACAATTACACTGCGGAATTCCAGCGTATTTGCGGTTGACAGCTTGATAAATAGGCCTCATTGAATTCAACACATAAAAGGTGTTGATAAATTCAAAACTGTGGAATAATTCTATTATGTTTGCATGTACAATACAGACACCATTTTAAATGTAGATATAAATATATGGGGGCCGATTTATTAAGCTACGAATGCAGCTATTTCCGCGCGAGCCTTCAGGCTCCTCAGAAACAAAAGCAAAGAAGCAGCGGTCTAAGAACGCTGCTCCTTAACTCATCCGCCACCTCTGAGGTGGCGTATAGAAATCATCCTTTCACTAGAAATGCTTGTGCAATGTTAAATCCTTTCACTACAAATGCTTGTGCAATGTTAGCGATGTCAGGCGGACATTATCCGCTACAGTGGATCATGTCCGTCCGACATTTAATAAATCTAACCCATAATCTAGAGTCATTAAACCCATATTTAGCACCATTGTATGGCCCCTCAGTAGTGGGCAGAACTTAAAATGTTTGTTTTTATTTCATACTTGCATTTTCGTGATTTTAAGTTACAGTAATTTAATCTTCTTAAATGGGATTTTTATCATCAGCAATCATGTATTTCTGATCAGGATTTAACAGTTTGCATTCTGTTTTGTTTATTGGCAACTGAGATCAGTTGCACAGGTTTTATATTACACAAATCTTTCAAAAATCATATTTTAAAAATACTCAATTTACAGTACCTAGATCCTCATGTCGACATCTTATACACAGTAATAGAAATAATTTAAAAAAAAAACTCGTTCTGTACCGTGAGGTCTGGAATTTTTGCCAATATTTTCAAACTTGTAAATTAGCTGTTTCATGATTTCCTGTATGAAAACTGTTATAAAGGTTGAGATATGTTGCAGCCAATTTATTTAATGGAAATTTCATTTCCTACAGTGCTCATTTAGATTTCAGATGAAAATCTTGCAAAAATAAAGAACAAGTTTTTTTTAATGAATTTGATATAAAAAAAAAACCTTTTAAAATATTAAATATTAAAAGTTTAAAAAATATAATTGAAAAACATGCCCAGTATACCATTCATGGCCACATACAAATGGCATTTAGATTGTTTAACACTGATCATGAACACACCACGTTATCGAATTGCAAAACACACACATGAACTCTGTTAACCCATTTTGGAAGTCAGTGATCATTATCCATTATTTGTAGTTCAGGGTGTTACTGTGGGGAAATGCAGATTGAATCTCATGTGAGTTATCAATCTAATCAGTGTTTGACTTTGGAAGATTGTGATCACTTTTTAATTATAAAAAAACCCCAGCAATTCCTGTTTCTCAAAAATAAAAATATCCAAAAGATTGAAATCAACCCCAATATTTTCAAAAGCAAATCATCTTTCTAATGTATCTTAATTGTTCTGGGTGCCGCCATTGGCAAGCTCACAGTCTGTTGTGAGCAATGTGCAAAGCAAAGTATATAAGACCCATTTGTTTTTGTAACACTTTTTTTTTGTAACACTTAGCTTGTGACATGTCATACTTGCCAACTATCTCAATTTACCTAGGGCAATCCTATATTTTGTTTTACCTCTTTTTCCATGGTATAATTGTCCCAAAAGTCTGTCTAGCATTCCTAAAACTGGCTTGGCATGAATGTTGCTATAGCAATTATACATGAGGTCTTTGTCGGTATTATGCATATATTTGTATATATTTGCATCTTGTGGGATCTGAGTCTCTTGCAGTTTAAAGATTAGATTAAATAATACAATATTTAAGATTGAGTGCATTATGTGTGCAGTTTACATTGGCTGTCTTCAGGAAGCACAATTTAGGAAAGTCCTAGGTAAATGCTCCCCTAATCCACTTACTAAAATGCTCTACTGCTATGTGTCTCTGAAAATTGTTGGCAGCTATGACGTGAATTCTTCAACATTTTGACTTTTTTTTTTTGTTCGTCCCTAAAGTTACCAGCTAGGCAAAACCCGTGAGCATAAACAAGTGTAGTGTGAAGCTTTTCAATTATATATACAAGTGAAAATAATATAATGTGGACCACATCAGTTAAAAATGAAACATTTACTTATGTATATATTCAAATACGTTTTGATAAAATAATAAAATGTAGGTAAAACTAACAAAACAAAAATGTTATTTGCCAAACAACTTTACCTCTATAAGATGAATAATGGATTAAAAGTAACCGATGTACAGATATCTCCACAAGTTGTTAACGTTACTGCCTGCACAGCTTATCTTTGTGGATAACCCATTCCTTTGGAAATAAATGAAGCTTGCTTACCATCCATATAAGTAAACTTGCACAGTACTGCAGTGCACTGAAAACAGTGCTATACTCAGAAGTTCTTTTTATTAAAAGAGTGGGTGACAATGAATGGAGCTTTAGATGTCAGGACAGCGGAGGCCAAAGCCTTAAAATCATACAGTTAAACCCAAAGCACTCCAAGATCCTCCAAGCCGTTTGCAGGGCCACTTAGAAAGTTTGTCTTGTAATTGAGTAAATTGTTTACTCTTTTCTTCCAACTTTCTCCTCCCCATCTTTCCTGGACTTGTCTTCAATACCCCCCTTCTTGTCCCACTGGCCGGCATTCTGCACAGACATATAATAATGCCAAACAGTCCTCTGCATGACAATAGTTAGGCTCTTCTGTATCTCGTAATTGGACGGGGCTAAGGGTTGGTTTTATTAGCTGTGTGATTTAAAGCTAACCGTTGTGACTGTCTTTTTAACACAGGCTTGTGCAAGCATCAGGCATGGTCTGAATTATAATGACGGGGAAGTTTGCCAAAAAAGGTGGGCAACTCACTGCTTCAGACTTTCTCTTTACTTATATATTAAGCCTATTAGGTTAGTCAAATAAAATCCACTTTGCATAATCCAAAGTCTATTTAATAGCCCCTTCACCGGTGGACAAGCTTTTAATTCAGGGCATAAGAAATTTGTTTAAAAAGCAGCAATAAAAAGTGTGTCTGATTAATCCCTTTATTACCAAGATAAAAATTTACTTTGCTAGCAGGAGCTTATCCTATCTATGTATACATTTACACTCACACATATGCACTTACAAGCATATAAATATATACATACATAATATACAATCATAATTAGCTGCCAACAGAAAAGCCCTGTGCTCAACAGCACTCACTGTAACTCACTAGCGGACAGAGAGGGCAAAACGTTGTACAGGTATTTGGCAGTCAATATGTTAAATGTTTCTTACTTTGATCACTTGAGGAAAGTCACTGCTAAATGTTAAATGCAAACTAACCTGTTCAGCTCTTTGACAGTTGAGCTCAGCCCCCTCCCCCCCCACCCCAAAAGGGTAGCAATTCCACCAGCCTGGACAGCTGCTGCCAGACACTCTACTTCATTATGGCCTACATCACTTGAGGTCTCTGACAGTCTAAGTTCCCATCTGAACTTTCCCCTTAAGTGGCTCAATGTAACCCTTTCTGTCCTGTGCTCTTCCTTACAGCTGCCTCAGCTTCAGTACTCTCTCCGCATATTTCAATGCCTAGCTTGGCTGATCCTGTCAATGCCACCTTTGTAGTCCCGGAGAATCTTTTACTGTATCACAGGGACTCCCTTTACTTTACCCAGCACCTACAAAGTTTTCTAATTAAAATGCACTAGGTTGGGTAAGCAATGGCTCTATACAAATGTCATAAGTTTTATAACATTTTTTATAACAATTATATTTATACAATTATATTGTATAATGTTCTTAAAAAAGGAACCCTCTCAAGGTTTTATAATTGCAATGTAAATGGCAGGTAGCTTTACTGTAATGGTATATTTTTCTGAAGGTACTGGCACTTGTCAATTCCTTATTGAGCTTAGTTCTCACATGCAGACATCTACCTAGGCTATTTCCCTTTTTTCAATTCTAATTCTGTGTGGCGGCAGCCATCTTGGAAAGGCCTCATCCATATTTACCAAGAAATGAACCATTGGCTGCCTTGCCATCAGTAGAAGTTACTCAGAGTTACCAGGGACAATTGCAGAAGCACACATTTGAATTTTCACTACCCTAGTGTTAGTAGCTCCTAGTGTTAGTAGTCAATGCCTCAACATGGAGTAAGCAGCCTAGACCAGAATATCTGGTGTTCGCATAAATGCATTTTCTTCTAGTTCAGTATTAAAGTAAACAACATTTTACCGTGACCTTTTTAAGTAGCCCCTTTAATCAATTGAATTGATTGTTTTTATAGTAACCTTATGTAATACAATGGTCTTGTGGTATGGACCTGCCTAGTGAGTGGAATTTAAGGAAATAAGTAGTATAACATATAGACAACTGAAGTTCTTTAATTATCTTTTTTATGGAGCAGTCACACAGTCTAAGGTAACAGGTGGTGTGATATCAGCAATTAAGCTGGATATTTCCTCTGGAGGCCTTTTTTCAGAAAAATAAAGATCAGGTTATAGGTTCAAGAAAGCGTCCCTGGTGGGTGTAAAGCTGTGAAATACAAAACAATCATGTGTGAATTAGTGAGTATTGTATAACTGTTTATCAATGAGAAAGCATTTTAACATTTCCAGTTTTTAAACAAATTGGCCAAGACCATACACATTAGTTTGGTCTCTTTGGGTGGGCGTTTGCATTTCTGCAAAACAGAAAGATGGAAACAAGCCTTAAATGTTTATAAACTTTATATGTTTTAAAATCAGGTCTAGAATCTAAGCGATATTTTAGATGGGCTTTAACTGATCTTCTAATGAAGATACGCTGTAAATTACTTTTAATCTAGCCATGCGTATTTTAATACCACACGCTGCAGCCGCCCACTTCAAAAGTATTTTTTTTTGTGTGAACTAACAGTTTGAACTGTTCTCCAATCAATGGGATGGCTAGATTAAAAAGTAAGTTATAGTGCATCTTCATTACAACGGGTGTATTAAACTCCATCTAAAATGTCGCTAACATTCCGGATCTGTTTATACAAAGGGGCAAATTTTCCATCACTTTAATTTCAAGCTAATTTCAAAGTATTTTTGCAATATAGATATGTTTACAAAAACGCTTGCTTAAAAAGTTTCTAGTACATGTGAACACAGTCTTTGATAGAAGGGTAGGCTGCGTGTGCACATCTTGTGTCCAAGTGCTAGAAAAAATGTGCTGGATGATGTCACTTTTACTCAAAGCAAACGAGAAGGAAGAATGCGCTTCTACATTTCCTACAACTGCATGACCAGAGGATTCCATGTACAACAAAAGTTGTGATAACTTTAATAAAAAACATAGTTGCAAATAAAAAAACATGTTTAGAATATAATTGGAAATGTCCAATTCAAATTTTACTTGTATGTTTCTTTGCTAAAATGTCCCTAATTTCTTTATGTTTACGTCCTTAATGTTCATTACCTATATGTGACACGTGTACAATAAAAACAATAAGAAAAGTCAATGCAAGTTAATGGGCTGGATTCATAGTGAGGTTGCAAATACCTCATTGTAAAAGGTGAGATCATGTTGGAAATGTATTGAGCCTTGCTTTATCTATCTTTTCAAGCATATTGTTAGTGGTTGTTTCAGTCATTAACATCTATAGTTGTTTGAAAGCTTGAAGTAAAAAGGTGTGTCATTGTGAACCTAATTTGCATATCTTACCCAGAATCATTTGCTGCATTTGAAACAATGTAATTCAGAGGTTTTCTGTGGGAAAAAACAAACCTTCTGGCCTGTTTAGATTTGTTAATGAACTACACAATGAGTTATTTTCTCTATATTTTGCTTGAAAGTTGAAACACAGTAAATGTAAATGTTTGATTACAATACTCACATGTCTGTTTCTTTCTTTTCTAGAAAGGTAGTATACCTACCAACATTTCGCAGAGGCTTTCTGGGATACAGAAACAAACAGGAGATTGTGGATGCTTTGTGAGTGGAGTGGCATCAGGAGACTTACCTGGACATGTTTGGGAGGGCTTTTGGGGCATGTTTGGACAGGCCGGGCAGATCTCACAACCTGTTTCAATTCTGCAGGATGTGGTATCGTTGGGAGGTATGAAGTTGAACTTGCTGGACAGAATGATAGGCATTAGAAACCACAAAGAAATAGCAAGATGCTTTACCTAAACCTTGTTCCAGTAAGCATAAATCATAAAGGCTCCTTTGCTTTTGTTTTCTTTTGTGTTTATGCTAGAGTGGGCTGTTTTATAGTTTTATTATTTGTTGTTTGTTTAATCCCTAAACGCTGTTCGGGCGTTCCATGCCACCCTAAAAGCACTGGGATTTAACGACGTTTTTCATGGAATGTCCTAACTTTTTTGGCGCCCTGTTCCCCTCCTTGCTAACAATACGGTGGATCTGACTGGGGGGCTTGCATAACAATGCTGGCAGTCCCCCAGAGCCAATCAGCACCGTGTGGAGTCACATTATCGCACTAACGATTATGTGACATCCGGTCTTAGCTTTTGTTTATGTTCCGATTGTGGACAGTTGCCTCCGTCCTGATGGGGTTAAATGTTTTTTGTTCCCATTTTAATTTGTTTGTTTTATAAGATTTTAAACACTTTCTCCTAGATTACAAGTTCTGCGTTAGCCTTAAAAAGCAGCGTTAAGGGGTCCTAACACTGCTTTTTATCTAACGCTGGTATTACGAGTCAGGCAGGAAAGGGTCTACCGCTCACTTTCTTTCCTTGACTCAAGGCTACCGCAAATCCCTTTACGTCAATTGCGTATCCTATCTTTTCTATGGGATTTGCCTAACGCTGGTATTACGAGTCTTGGAAGAAGTGAGCGGTAGATCCTCTACCGACAAGACTCCAACCGCAAACAAAGTCAGTAGTTAAGAGTTTTATGGGCTAACGCACATAAAGCTCTTAACTACAGTGCTACAAAGTACACTAACACCCATAAACTACCTATGAACCCCTAAACCGAGGCCCCCCCACATCACAAACCCTATAATACATATTTTTAACCCCTAATCTTCCGACCGGACATCGCCGCAACCTACATTATCCCTATGAACCCCTAATCTGCTGCCCCTAACATCGCCGACACCTATATTATATTTATTAACCCCTAATCTGCCGCCCCAACCTCGCCGCCACCAACCTACACTTCAATTAAATCAGCCAATCGGATTGACCTTGCATTGTATTGGCTGATTGGAACAGTCTTAGGTGTAATTGTAACTTAGGTTAGGATTTATTTTACAGGTAATTTTGTAATTATTTTAACTAGGTAGTAATTAAATAGTTAATAACTATTTAATAGCTATTGTACCTAGTTAAAATAAATACAAAGTTGCCTGTAAAATAAATATAAATCCTAAAATAGCTACAATGTAACTATTAGTTATATTGTAGCTATATTAGGGTTTATTTTATAGGTAAGTATTTAGTTTTAAATAGGAATATTTTTTTTCATTATAGTAAATTTATTTTGTTTAATTTAAATTATATTTAATTTAGGGGGGTGTTAGGGTTAGACTAAGGTTTAGGGGTTCATAATTTTATTATAGTAGCGGCGACGTTGGGGTCAGGAGATTAGGGGTTAATAATTATAGGTAGGTGGCTGCGATGTTAAGGAGGCCAGATTAGGGGTTAATACAATTTATTATAGTGTTTGCGAGGCGGGAGTGCGGCGGTTTAGCGGTTAAGACATTTATTATAGTGGCGGCGATGTCCGGTCGGCAGATTAGGGGTTAATAAGTGTAGGTAGGTGGTGGCGAGGTTGGGGGGGGGCAGATTAGGGGGTAATAAATATAATATAGGTGTCGGCGATGTTAGGGGCAGCAGATTAGGGGTTCATAGCTATAATGTAGGTTGCAGCGGTGTCCGGATTAGGGGTTAATAGTATAATGCAGGTGTCAGCAATAGCGGGGGTGGCAGATTAAGGGTTAATAAGTGTAAGGTTAGGGGTTTTTAGACTCGGGGTTCATGTTAGGGTGCTACTTAGAAAGTATTTTCCCATAGGAAACAATGGGGCTGCATTAGGAGCTGAACGCTGCTTTTTTGCAGGTGTTAGGTTTTTTTCAGCCAGCTCAGCCCCATTGTTTCCTATGGGGAAATCGTGCACAAGCACGTTTTTCCAGCTTACCGCTACCGTTGGCAACGCTGGTATTGAGAGTTGAAGTGGAGCTAAATTTGTCTCAACGCTCCCTTTTCTGAGGCTAACGCAGCCATTCAGACAACTCATAATAATTGCGTTGGCTTAAGGGTGCGCTGGAAACAAAAGGCTCGTTAGCACCGTGGGTCTTTACCATCAAAACTCGTAATCTAGGCGTTTTTTTTGTGATAACGGTTATCCCTGACAGTTAATCCAACCAGAAGTAAAATCTACAATATAAATGCAGTTGCTTTGATTATAATGGAGTACACATTTATTTAAATTCCCCAATTTACAAATTGCGATGCTGCAGCCCCCCCCCCCCCCCCCCCCCAAATATTAGTTTCGCAAGCGAGTTTTATTGAAACTAGGCCAATAGCTTAAATATCATGGAATTATATAATTCTGTAATAAAGCCTAAAATGGTTTATTAAAATGTTTATTTTATAAAATTACAGCAATGATTTACAAGCTTTTCTCCTTCAAGACAGTCACCTAATAAAGACCTGTTTACATGTGAAATCCAGCTGGCTTGTATTCGCCAAATAGTGTTTATATGACGTGTGACAAAGGTGTGTTCTGGCCTTGACAACCCATTTGGTCATATTTCCCATTTATGCATATGTTCCTGTGTTTTAGAATGGTATTCAGCAAAGGAAAACAATGGCCCAGATTTCAAGGGGTGCGCTAATTTTTGTTACACTCGAGCGCTCAATGTGCTCAAGGTAAAAATGAGGCTGCGGACATCAACCTGCTCGATCGTATACGATCGGGTTGATTGACACCCCCTGCTGCGAATCTGCAGGGGGCATCATTGCACAAGCAGTTCACCAGAACTGCTTGTGCAATGCTAAATGCCGACAGCGTATGTTGTCGGCATTCAGCGATGTCTGGCGGACATGATCTGCTACAGCGGATCATGTCCGCCAGACATTGATAAATCGGCCCCCATAAGACTTAAAGGGACAGTAAATGCTTTGAGATTTTAATATAAAGTATTTAATTATAGATAGTAAAAAAAAAACTAATTTTCAATATCATTTTATTAATTAAATTGGCTAGCTGTGTCTGCTCCATTAACAAGTTTGGCTTGGCTGACAAATAAGTTAAGTGGTAGGTGGAGTTTGGATATTGTAAAACAATAGAGTCTAATAAAGTGATAATGCATTCCAAATGTTTTCAAATTCAGCAAATATGTTGTACGAGAGCAGAAACATCTGGTAATTACAAGGTATTTACTGTCCCTTTAAAGTGACATCAAAGGCAAATAACTTCAATCATGCATATCAGAGAGCAGCAAATATGTTTAAATATTGTTTAGAAAAAAAGATGGTCAAGTTTAACGCTGTATTAATTGACATTGTGACTAGAAGGAAATGCATACTGTATACTTAGGATTTCATTGCTGATTGGCTTATATAGACAACTCTCATAACTAAGTTGGTGGAACAGGACACACCTCTACGGGCATACAAACAAAGGGCAGTTTTTTATGAATGTTTAAAAACGATTATATTTTACCATTCCTTTTGCTAAATGCAAGACAGAAAAAATACGCTGATGTTTCATGGTTCTTAGCTCCATCTCTCATCACTGCTTCTGTTTATTGGTATTGTCTTACATTTGTGTTAAGACTGAGTTCCCAGGTCACTGATTTTGACCTAAATTGGCTCTTTATCTAACCTCCCCAAGTTAGGTGACATTTTTACAACAGGATTTCTGCTTGATTTATAAAGATGAACATATCTGAAAGCACATAAAATACAACATGTGGAAAAGATGGCAGACAACTCTGGTGCTATTTAATCCATAAAACATGTAAGGCAAGATTACATGTGCGGCGTCACCCGCAAAAGCCGGCAACGCCGGTTTTTACACGGTTTTGGTATCACATATACGGCGCCGCATTTATATATATTTCATATATTTCACCCTTCGCCTGCAATTTTTACTCCCATAAGCTAACATAGAACTGTGTTGCAAATCGGTATCACATATTCAGCGCAAAGACTTACACAGTGAAAATGGAGACATTTTACTCCATTTTCACCTCGCCACACATAGGCAGGCGCAGCAAGCCTTGTACTGAATATGAAAGTACCGTAACTCCCGTAACTGGCTGAAAATATTAACTAACACCTAATGCATGCGTAATATCTACCTGTCAACCGCCAACCCCCACTGCAATAATAAACGCATAGATTATGAGTTTTGCATTATGAGTGAAAAAGCTTCATAATGCTGCTTTTTCACTACCGCAGTCTTGTAGGTATAGCTGTACCGCACACTTTTTTGGCTGTCACGCAACGTAACTACCGCACCTTTTTAAAAAGTCCTTTTTTCAATGGGACTTCCACTGCGCCAATATTACAAGTTTGCCTGTCCGGCCAAAAAGTGAGAGCGGTACAGTCCATAACTACAAGGCCTGTACCGCCACCTGAAAGCTGTACCATAAAACTCATAACTAAAGTGTTACAAAGTACACTAGCACCCATAAACTACCTATTAACCCCTAAACTGAAGCCTTCCCACGTCACAAACACTAAAATAAAATTATTAACCCCTAATCTGCCACTCCGGACATCGCCACCACTATAATAAACATATTAACCCCTAAACCACCATACTCCCGCATCACAAACACTAGTTAAATATTATTAACCCATAATCTGCTGCCCCCGATGTTGTCGCCACCTACATACACTTATTAACCCCTAATCTGTTGTCCCTAACATCGCTGCAACCTACATTACTGTTATTAACCCCTAATCTGCTGCCCCCAATGTCGCTGCCACTATACTAAAGTTATTAACCCCTAAACCTAACCCTAAGTCTAACCCTAACATAACCCTAACCTTAACACTCACTAACTTTAACATAATTAAAATAATTCCAAATAAAAATTACAATTAATACCTAAATTATTCATATTTAAAACTAAATAAATACTTACCTGTAAAATAAAGCCTAAGCTAACTACAATATAACTAATAGTTACATTGTATCTAGCTTATGCTTTATTTTTATTTCACAAGTAAGTTTGTATTTATTTTAACTAGGTAGACTATTTTGTAAATAGTTATTAACTATTTACTAGCTACCTAGTTAAAATAAATACAAAGTTACCTGTAAAATAAAACGTAAGCTACCTTACACTAACACCTAATATTACAATAAAATTAAATAAATCAAATTAAAAAAAACATTTATCTAAATTACAAAAAATAATAAACACTAAATTACACAAAATAAAAAAGAAATGATCAAATATTTAAACAAATTACACCTAATCTAATAGCCCTATCAAAATAAAAAATCCCCCCAAAATAAAAAAAAACCTAGCCTCCACTAAACTGCCAATGGCCCTTAAAAGTGCCTTTTGCTGGGCATTGCCCCAAAGATATCAGCTCTTTTACCTGTAAAAAATAAAATACAAACAACCAACACTACCAAATAAAAACCTACGTAAAAAACCTAAGCTCCCCATTGCACTGAGAAGGGCATTTGGATGGGCATTGCCCTTAAAAGGGCATTTAGCTCTTTTACGGTGCCCAAAGTCCCTAATCTAAAAATAAAACCCACCCAATAAACCCTTTAAAAACTTAACACTAACCCACAAAAATCCACTTACAGTTTTTGAAGACCGGACATCCATCCTCATTCAGAAGTCTTCATCCAAGTGGCAAGAAGTCCTCAACGAAGCCAAGAGAAGTCTTCATCTAAGTGGCAAGAAGTCGTCCTCCAGGCGGGCAGAAGTCTTCATCCAGACGCATCTTCTATCTTCATCCTTCCGACGCGGAGCGGCTCCATCTGCAAGACATCCGGCATGGAGCGTCCTCTTCTTTCGATGGCTATTGAAGAATGAAGTTTCCTTTAAATGATGTCATCCAAGATGTCGTCCCTTGAATTCCAATTGGCTGATAAAATTCTATCAGCCAATCAGAATTAAAGGGTAAAAAATCCTATTGGCTGATGCAATCAGCTAATAGGATTGAGCTTTAATCCTATTGGCTGATCCAATCAGCCAATAGGCGTGAGCTTGCATTCTATTGGCTGATTGGAATTCTATCAGCCAATCGGAATTCAAGGGACACCATCTTGGATGACAACATTTAAAGGAAACTTCATTCTTCGATAGCCATCGAAAGAAGAGGAAGCTCCGCGCCGGATGTCTTGAAGATGGAGCCGCTCCGCGTCGGAAGATAGAAGATGCCACCTGGATGAAGACTTCTGCCCACCTGGAGGACGACTTCTTGCCACTTGGATGAAGACTTCTCCCGGCTTCGTTGAGGACTTCTCCCAGCTGGATGAAGATGGATGTCCGATCTTCAAAAACTGTAAGTGGATCTTCAGTGGTTAGTGTTAGTTTTTTTTAGGGGTTTATTGGATGAGTTTTATTTTTAGATTAGGGACTTTGTGCACCATAAAAGAGCTAAATGCCCTTTTAAGGGCAATGCCCATCCAAATACTCTTTTTTAGGGCAATGGGGAGCTTAGGTTTTTTAGGTAGGTTTTTATTTGGGAGGGTTGGTTGTGTGGGTGGTGGGTTTTACTGTTGGGGGTTTGTTTGTATTTGTTTTTTACAGGTAAAAGATCTGATTTCTTTGGGGCAAGGCAGTTTAGTGTAGGCTAGGGTTTTTTTATTTGGGGGGGGGCTTTTTTATTTTGATCGGGCTATTAGATTAGGTGTAATTAGTTTAAATATTTGATAATTTCTTTTTTATTTTGTGTAATTTAGTGTTTATTATTTTTTGTAATTTAGATAAATGTATTTTTTTTAATTTAATTTATTTAATTTTAGTGTAATGTTAGGTTTTAGTGTAAGACAGGTTAGGTTTTATTTTACAGGTAAGTTTGTATTTATTTTAACTAGGTAGCTAGTAAATAGTTAATAAATATTTACTAACTAGTCTACCTAGTTAAAATAAATACAAACTTACCTGTAAAATAAAAATAAAACCTAAGATAGCTACAATGTAATTATTAGTTATATTGTAGCTAGCTTAGGGTTTATTTTACAGGTAAGTATTTAGTCTTAAATAGGAATTATTTAGGTAATAATAGTAATTTTTATTTAGATTTATTTTAATTATATTAAAGTTAGGGGTGTTAGGGTTAGACTTAGGTCTAGAGGTTAATATATTTATTTATTGTTAGTGATGTGGGAGGCCAGAGGTTTAGGGGTTAATAACTTTAGTATAGGGGTGGCGTCGACGTTGGGGATGGCAGATTAGGGGTTAATAAGTGTAGGTAGGTGGCGACGACATTGGGGTGGCAGATTAGGGGTTAATAAGTGTAGGTGAGTGGCGGCGACATTGGGGGCGGCAGATAAGGGGTTAATAAGTGTAGGTGGGTGGCAGTGACATTGGGGGTGGCAGATTAGGGGTTAATAAGTGTAGGTGGGTGGCAGCGACATTTGGGGCGGCAGATTAGGGGTTAATAAATAGGTAGGTGTCGGCGATGTCGGGAGCGGCAGATTAGGGGTTAATAAGTTTAATGTAGGTGTCGGCGATGTGGGGGGTTGAAGATTAGGGGTATTTAGACTCGGGATTTATGTTAGGGTGTTAGGTTTAAACATAAATTTTCTTTCCCCATAGGAATCAATGGGGCTGCATTACAGAGCTTTACACTCCGTCATTGCAGGTTTTAGGCTTTTTTTTTAGCCGGCTCTCCCCATTGATGTCTATGGGGAAATCAACCCCTAATCCGCCATTAACACACATCGCAATAAACCTAATAAATGTATTAACCCCTAATCCGCCATTCACCCACATCGCAATAAACCTAATAAATCTATTAACCCCTAATCCGCCACTCACCCACATCGCAATAAACCTAATAAATCTATGAACCCCTAATCCGCCATTAACCCACATCGCAATAAACCTTGCGCTGAGTATGAAAGTACCGTAACTCCCGTAACTGGCTGAAAATATTAACTAACACCTAACGCATGAGCAATATCTAACTGTCAACCGCAAACCCCAACCACACTAACTAATAAAGTATATTAACCCCTAATCTGCCATTAACCCATATCGCAATAAACCTAATAAATGTACTAAACCCTAATCCACCATTGACCCATATCACAATAAACTTAATAATACTAATAAATGTACTAAACCCTAATCCACCATTAACCCACATCGCAATAAACCTAATAAATGTATTAACCCTAATCCGCCATTAACCCACAACACAATAAACCTAATAAATGTATTAACCCCTAATCCGCCATTCACCCACAACGCAATCTACCTAATAAAACTATTAACCCCTAATCCGCCATTAACCCATATAGCAATAAACCTAATAAATGTATTAACTCCTAATCCACCATTCACCCACATCACAATAAACCAAATAAATCTATTAACCCCTAATCCGCCATTAACCCACATCGCAATAAAACTAATAAATCTATTAACCCCATAACCACCAAATCCCACAAAGCAAATAACCTAATTAAGCTATTAACTCCTTAACCGCCAACCCCCCACAACGCAATTAACCTATTGAAATGACTAAACCCCCTAACCTGACACCCCCTAAATTAACTACAATTACCTAAATTAAAAAATACTAGGTTACAATTATAAACCAAAAACATTACTTTAAAAAGTTTAAATTAATCTAAAATTACAAAAAATAAAATCTAACATTACAGAAAATAATAAACCAAATGATCAAAAATAAAAAATTAAACCAAATCCCTATGAAAATAACCACCCCCCAAAATAAAAACATTCAGCTCTTTTACTGCCCTTAAAAGGGAATTCAGCTCTTTTACAGTGCCCAAAATCTCTATTCTAAAAAAAAAACAACCCCCCAAAAAATAAAATCCTAACTCTAATCCCCAAATAGGTACTCACCGTTCCTGAAGTCAGGCAGAGAAAGTCTTCTTCCAAGCGGAAATATCTTCTTCCATCGCGGCAACGTCTTCTATGTTAATCCAGGACCAAGCTGATGCGGAGCGGAGATGAGCGCGGAACAGAAAACCGGCGACCGTGGAACCATTGAGTGTGGAGATCCTCTTCATACAATCACCGCCGCACACTGATGATTGAATTCAAGGTATGCGTTTAAATATGGGGTACCTTACATTCCTATTGACTGATTTGATGAGAGCTACTTAAATCCTATTTTCTGTTCAAATCAGCCAATCGGATTTCAGTAGCTCTCATCCTATTGGTTGATTTTAATTTGAAGATCCAAATCAGCCAATAAGAATGCAAGGTACCCCATATTTAAACACGTACCTTGAATTCAATCATCAGTGTGCGGCGTTAATTGTATGAGAAGGATCTCCGCACTCAATGGCTCCACGATCGCCTGTCTTATGTTCTGCGCTCATCGCCACTCCGTGTCGGCTTGGTCCTGGATAAAGATAGAAGACATCGCCACGATGAAAGAAGATGTCGCTGCTTGGAAGAAGACTTTCTCCGTCGGACTTCAGGAACGGTGAATACCTATTTGGGGGTTAGAGTTAGGATTTTATTTTTCATTTTTTTTAGAATAGGGATTTTGGGCACTGTAAAAGAGCTGAATGCCCTTTTAAGGGCAGTAAAGGAGCTGAATGCCCTTTTAAGGGCAATGTCCATACAAATGCCCCTTATGGGGCAATGGGTAGCTTTGGTTTTTTAGTGTTTTTTTTTTTATTTTGAGGGGTTTGGTGGGTTTACTGTTGGGGGGGGACTTTTTTTTAATGCAAAAGAGCTGTTTAATTGAGGGCAATGCCCTACAAAAAGCCCTTTTAAGGGCAATTTGTAGTTTAGTATTAGATTAGGGGGTGTTTTTATTTTGGGAGGGCTTTTTTATTTTTTTTATTTTATTTTATTTTTAAAGGGAGTAGGTTTAATTTTTTTATTTTTGATAATTTGGTTTATTATTTTCTGTAATGTTAGACTTTTTTATTTTTTGTAATTTTAGATTAATTAAAACTTACGGCTAGATTTAGAGTTCTGCGGCCAAAGGGGTGCGTTAGCTACGCGTGCTTTTTTTCTCGCGCACCTTTTAAATACCGCTGGTATTTAGAGTTCACAGAAGGGCTGCGTTAGGCTCCAAAAAGGGAGCGTATAGCATATTTACCGCCACTGCAACTCTCAATACCAGCGGTGCTTACGGAAGCGGCCAGCTTCAAAAACGTGCTCGTGCACGATTCCCCCATAGAAAACAATGGGGCATTTTGAGCTGAAAAAAACCTAACACCTGCAAAAAAGCAGCGTTCAGCTCCTAATGCAGCCCCATTGTTTCCTATTGGGAAACACTCTCTAAGTCTGCACCTAACACCCTAACATGTACCCCGAGTCTAAACACCCCTAACCTTACACTTATTAACCCCTAATCTGCCGCCCACGCTATCGCTGACCCCTGCATATTTTTTTAACCCCTAATCTGCCGCTTTGTACACCGCCGCAACCTACGTTATCCCTATGTACCCCTAATCTGCTGCCCCTAACACCGCCGACCTCTATATTATATTTATTAACCCCTAATCTGCCGCCCCCAACGTCGCCTCCACCTACCTACAATTATTAACCCCTAATCTGCCAACGGGACCTCACCGCTACTATAATAAATGTATTAACCCCTAATCCGCCTCACTCCCGCCTCAATAACCCTATAATAAATAGTATTAACCCCTAATCTGCCCTCCCTAACATCGCTGACACCTAACTTCAAGTATTAACCCCTAATCTGCCGACCGGACCTCACCGCTACTCTAATAAATGTATTAACCCCTAAAGCTAAGTCTAACCTTAACACTAACACCCCCCTAAATTAAATATAATTTAAATCTAACGAAATAAATTAACTCTTATTAAATAAATTATTCCTATTTAAAGCTAAATACTTACCTGTAAAATAAACCCCAATATAGCTACAATATAAATTATAATTATATTGTAGCTATTATAGGATTTATTTTTATTTTACAGGCAAATTTCAATTTATTTTAACTAGTTACAATAGCTATTAAATAGTTATTATCTATTTAATAGTTACCTAGCTAAAATAAAGAGAAATTTACCTGTAAAATAAAAACTAACCTAAGTTACAATTACACCTAACACTACACTATACTTTAATAAATGATTCCTATTTAAAACTAAATACTTACCTGTAAAATAAACCCTAAGATCGCTACAATGTAATTAATAATTACATTGTAGCTATTTTAGGATTTATATTTATTTTACAGGTAACTTTGTATTTTTTTTTAGCTAGTTAGAATAGTTATTAAATAGTTATTAACTATTTAATAACAACCTAGCTAAAAGAAATACAAAATTACCTGTAAATTAAATCCTAACCTAAGTTACAATTAAACCTAACACTACACTATCATTAAATTAATTAAATAAATTAACTACAAATAACTACAATTAAATACAATTACATAAACTAACTAAAGTACAAAAAATAAAAAAAGCTAAGTTACAAAAAATAAAAAAATAAGTTACAAACATTTAAAAAAATATTACAACAATTTTAAGCTAATTACACCTAATCTAAGCCCCCTAATAAAATAACAAAGACCCCCAAAATAAAAAAATGCCCTACGCTATTCTAAATTAAAAAAGTTCAAAGCTCTTTTACCTTACCAGCCCTTAAAAGGGCCTTTTGCAGGGCATGCCCCAAAGAAAACTGCTCTTTTGCCTGTAAAAGAAAAATACAACCCCCCAACATTAAAACCCACCACCCACATACCCCTAATCTAACCCAAACCCCCCTTAAAAAAACCTAACACTACCCCCCTGAAGATCATCCTACCTTGAGTCGTCTTCACTCAGCCGAGCCACCGATGGAACTGAAGAGGAGATCCGGAGCGGCAGAAGTGATCCTCCAAGGGGCGCTGAAGAAGTCTTCCATCCGATGAAGTGATCTTCCAAGTGGCGCTGAAGAAGTCTTCCATCCGATGAAGTGATCCTCCAAGCAGCGCTGAAGAAGTCTTCCATCCGGGTGATATCATCTTCCAAGTGGGGTCTTCAATCTTCTTTCTTCAGGATCCATCTTCATTCTGCCGACGCGGAACATCCTTCTTCCCCGACGGACTACCGACGAATGAAGGCTCCTTTAAGGGACGTCATCCAAGATGGCCTCCCTCGAATTCCGATTGGCTGATAGGATTCTATCAGCCAATCGGAATTAAGGTAGGAAAATTCTGATTGGCTGATGGAATCAGCCAATCAGATTCAAGTTCAATCCGATTGGCTGATCCAATCAGCCAATCAGATTGAGCTCGCATTCTATTGGCTGTTCCGATCAGCCAATAGGATGGGAGCTCAATCTGATTGGCTGATTGGATCAGCCAATCGGATTGAACTTGAATCTGATTGGCTGATTCCATCAGCCAATCAGAATTTTCCTACCTTAATTCCAATTGGCTGATAGAAGCCCGGATGGAAGACTTCTTCAGCGCCGCTTGGAGGATCACTTCATCGGATGGAAGACTTCTTCAGCGCCCCTTGGAGGATCACTTCTGCCGCTCCGGATCTCCTCTTCAGTTCCATCGGTGGCTCGGCTGAGTGAAGACGACTCAAGGTAGGATGATCTTCAGGGGGGTAGTGTTCGGTTTTTTAAGGAGGGTTTGGGTTAGATTAGGGGTATGTGGGTGGTGGGTTTTAATGTTGGGGGGGTTGTATTTTTCTTTTACAGGCAAAAGAGCAGTTTTCTTTGGGGCATGCCCCGCAAAAGGCCCTTTTAAGGGCTGGTAAGGTAAAAGAGCTTTGAACTTTTTTAATTTAGAATAGGGTAGGGCATTTTTTTATTTTGGGGGGCTTTGTTATTTTATTAGGGGGCTTAGAGTAGGTGTAATTAGCTTAAAATTGTTGTAATATTTTTCTAATGTTTGTAAATATTTTTTTATTTTTTGTAACTTAGTTCTTTTTTATTTTTTGTACTTTAGTTAGTTTATTTAATTGTATTTATTTATTTGTAGGTATTGTATTTCATTCATTTATTGATAGTGTAGTGTTAGGTTTAATTGTAACTTAGGTTAGGATTTATTTTACAGGTAATTTTGTAATTATTTTAACTAGGTAACTATTAAATAGTTATTAACTATTTAATAGCTATTGTACCTGGTTAAAATAAATACAAAGTTGCCTGTAAAATAAATATTAATCCTAAAATAGCTACAATATAATTATTATTTATATTGTAGCTATATTAGGGTTTATTTTACAGGTAAGTATTTAGCTTTAAATAGGAATAATTTATTTAATAAGAGTTAATTTATTTAGTTAGATTTAAATTATATTTAACTTAGGGGTAAGTTATTGTTAAGGTTAGACTTAGCTTTAGGGGTTAATAAATTTATTAGAGTAGCGGTGAGGTCCGGTCGGCATATTAGGGGTTAATACTTGAAGTTAGGTGTCGGCGATGTTAGGGAGGGCAGATTAGGGGTTAATACTATTTATTATAGGGTTATTGAGGTGGGAGTGAGGCAGATTAGGGGTTAATACATTTATGAGTGAGGCAGATTAGGGGTTAATAATTGTAGGTAGCTGGCAGCGACATTAGGGGCAGCAGATTAGGGGTTCATAGTGATAACGTAGGTTGCGGCGGTGTGCGGTCGGCAGATTAGGGGTTAAAAAATTATAATAGAGTGGCGGCGATGTGGGGGGACCTCAGTTTAGGGGTGCATAGGTAGTTTATGGGTGTTAGTGTACTTTAGAGCACAGTAGTTAAGAGCTTTATGAACCGGCGTTAGCCCAGAAAGCTCTTAACTCCTCGCGCACCTTTTAAATACCTTTTTTCTGCGGCTGGAGTTTTGTCGTTAGATTTCTAACGCTCACTTCAGCCAAGACTCTAAATACTGGCGTTAGAAAGATCCCATTGAAAAGATAGGCTACGCAATTGGCGTAGGGGGATCTGCGGTATGGAAAAGTCGCGGCTGGAAAGTGAGCGTTAGACCCTTACCTACAAAACTCTAAATACCAGCGGTAGCCCAAAACCAGCGTTAGGAGCCTCTAACGCTGGTTTTGACGGCTAACGCCAAACTCTAAATCTAAGCGTTAGTTTTTTTATTTCTAAAGTAATGTTAGGTTTTTAATTGTAACTTAGTATTTTTTAATTTAGGTAATTGGGGTTATTTTAGGGTAATTTAAATAGGTTAATTGCATTGTGGGGGTTTGGCGTTTAGGGGTTAATAGATTAATTAGGTTTATTGCGATGTGGGTTAATGGCGGATTAGGAGTTAATAGTTTAATTAGGTTTATTGCGATGTGGGTGAATGGCAGGTTAGGGGTTAATACATATATTAGGGAGATTGCGATGTGGGTGAATGGCAGATTAGGGGTTAATAGTTTAATTAGGCATATAGCAATTAGTGCTCTTTTTTTTTTTAAATGTGCCCCAATTGCCCCCTAAAAATGTGTGTAGGGGTTTTTAAAAATAAAAAATATTATCAATTTTAGTTTAATAAAAAAAACCTACACTTAGCAGTTATAAGGGATAAATAAGGTGGTTGTAGGGTGTTAGAAAAAAAAGTGGCACTGAAAAGTCCCTTTACATAGCGGTATATGGGAACTGTGTGTTCCCTTTATATACATATATATTTATGAGCTAATATAATGTGTGCTAGGTTATGCGGCTAACACTGCTGATTGGGTAAGCGGCAGTGTCTCCTCAGGACCAGCAGTGCTGTATTGAACACATAGAGGTGCAGGGTTGCTGGTCTTAAAATTACATGCTCTAATGATTTATTGACTATATGGCCCTTTAATATTTAATAGCCCTTGTAATATTATTTAAGGTGCATAGATGGCAAACAATTTAAAGGGACATTGTATACTAGCTTTTTCTTTGCATACATGTTTTGTAGATGATCCATTTATATAGCCCATCTGGGAGTGTTGCCTGTAAAAGAAAAATACAACCCCCCAACATTAAAACCCACCACCCACATACCCCTAATCTAACCCAAACCCCCCTTAAAAAAACCTAACACTACCCCCCTGAAGATCATCCTACCTTGAGTCGTCTTCACTCAGCCGAGCCACCGATGGAACTGAAGAGGAGATCCGGAGCGGCAGAAGTGATCCTCCAAGGGGCGCTGAAGAAGTCTTCCATCCGATGAAGTGATCTTCCAAGCGGCGCTGAAGAAGTCTTCCATCCGATGAAGTGATCCTCCAAGCGGCGCTGAAGAAGTCTTCCATCCGGGTGATATCATCTTCCAAGTGGGGTCTTCAATCTTCTTTCTTCAGGATCCATCTTCATTCCGCCGACGCGGAACATCCTTCTTCCCCGACGGACTACCGACGAATGAAGGCTCCTTTAAGGGACGTCATCCAAGATGGCCTCCCTCGAATTCCGATTGGCTGATAGGATTCTATCAGCCAATCGGAATTAAGGTAGGAAAATTCTGATTGGCTGATGGAATCAGCCAATCAGATTCAAGTTCAATCCGATTGGCTGATCCAATCAGCCAATCAGATTGAGCTCGCATTCTATTGGCTGTTCCGATCAGCCAATAGGATGGGAGCTCAATCTGATTGGCTGATTGGATCAGCCAATCGGATTGAACTTGAATCTGATTGGCTGATTCCATCAGCCAATCAGAATTTTCCTACCTTAATTCCAATTGGCTGATAGAAGCCCGGATGGAAGACTTCTTCAGCGCCGCTTGGAGGATCACTTCATCGGATGGAAGACTTCTTCAGCGCCCCTTGGAGGATCACTTCTGCCGCTCCGGATCTCCTCTTCAGTTCCATCGGTGGCTCGGCTGAGTGAAGACGACTCAAGGTAGGATGATCTTCAGGGGGGTAGTGTTCGGTTTTTTAAGGGGGGTTTGGGTTAGATTAGGGGTATGTGGGTGGTGGGTTTTAATGTTGGGGGGGTTGTATTTTTCTTTTACAGGCAAAAGAGCAGTTTTCTTTGGGGCATGCCCCGCAAAAGGCCCTTTTAAGGGCTGGTAAGGTAAAAGAGCTTTGAACTTTTTTAATTTAGAATAGGGTAGGGCATTTTTTTATTTTGGGGGGCTTTGTTATTTTATTAGGGGGCTTAGAGTAGGTGTAATTAGCTTAAAATTGTTGTAATATTTTTCTAATGTTTGTAAATATTTTTTTATTTTTTGTAACTTAGTTCTTTTTTATTTTTTGTACTTTAGTTAGTTTATTTAATTGTATTTATTTGTAGGTATTGTATTTCATTCATTTATTGATAGTGTAGTGTTAGGTTTAATTGTAACTTAGGTTAGGATTTATTTTACAGGTAATTTTGTAATTATTTTAACTAGGTAACTATTAAATAGTTATTAACTATTTAATAGCTATTGTACCTGGTTAAAATAAATACAAAGTTGCCTGTAAAATAAATATTAATCCTAAAATAGCTACAATATAATTATTATTTATATTGTAGCTATATTAGGGTTTATTTTACAGGTAAGTATTTAGCTTTAAATAGGAATAATTTATTTAATAAGAGTTAATTTATTTAGTTAGATTTAAATTATATTTAACTTAGGGGTAAGTTATTGTTAAGGTTAGACTTAGCTTTAGGGGTTAATAAATTTATTAGAGTAGCGGTGAGGTCCGGTCGGCATATTAGGGGTTAATACTTGAAGTTAGGTGTCGGCGATGTTAGGGAGGGCAGATTAGGGGTTAATACTATTTATTATAGGGTTATTGAGGTGGGAGTGAGGCAGATTAGGGGTTAATACATTTATGAGTGAGGCAGATTAGGGGTTAATAATTGTAGGTAGCTGGCAGCGACATTAGGGGCAGCAGATTAGGGGTTCATAGTGATAACGTAGGTTGCGGCGGTGTGCGGTCGGCAGATTAGGGGTTAAAAAATTATAATAGAGTGGCGGCGATGTGGGGGGACCTCAGTTTAGGGGTGCATAGGTAGTTTATGGGTGTTAGTGTACTTTAGAGCACAGTAGTTAAGAGCTTTATGAACCGGCGTTAGCCCAGAAAGCTCTTAACTCCTCGCGCACCTTTTAAATACCTTTTTTCTGCGGCTGGAGTTTTGTCGTTAGATTTCTAACGCTCACTTCAGCCAAGACTCTAAATACTGGCGTTAGAAAGATCCCATTGAAAAGATAGGCTACGCAATTGGCGTAGGGGGATCTGCGGTATGGAAAAGTCGCGGCTGGAAAGTGAGCGTTAGACCCTTACCTACAAAACTCTAAATACCAGCGGTAGCCCAAAACCAGCGTTAGGAGCCTCTAACGCTGGTTTTGACGGCTAACGCCAAACTCTAAATCTAAGCGTTAGTTTTTTTATTTCTAAAGTAATGTTAGGTTTTTAATTGTAACTTAGTATTTTTTAATTTAGGTAATTGGGGTTATTTTAGGGTAATTTAAATAGGTTAATTGCATTGTGGGGGTTTGGCGTTTAGGGGTTAATAGATTAATTAGGTTTATTGCGATGTGGGTTAATGGCGGATTAGGAGTTAATAGTTTAATTAGGTTTATTGCGATGTGGGTGAATGGCAGGTTAGGGGTTAATACATATATTAGGGAGATTGCGATGTGGGTGAATGGCAGATTAGGGGTTAATAGTTTAATTAGGCATATAGCAATTAGTGCTCTTTTTTTTTTTAAATGTGCCCCAATTGCCCCCTAAAAATGTGTGTAGGGGTTTTTAAAAATAAAAAATATTATCAATTTTAGTTTAATAAAAAAAACCTACACTTAGCAGTTATAAGGGATAAATAAGGTGGTTGTAGGGTGTTAGAAAAAAAAGTGGCACTGAAAAGTCCCTTTACATAGCGGTATATGGGAACTGTGTGTTCCCTTTATATACATATATATTTATGAGCTAATATAATGTGTGCTAGGTTATGCGGCTAACACTGCTGATTGGGTAAGCGGCAGTGTCTCCTCAGGACCAGCAGTGCTGTATTGAACACATAGAGGTGCAGGGTTGCTGGTCTTAAAATTACATGCTCTAATGATTTATTGACTATATGGCCCTTTAATATTTAATAGCCCTTGTAATATTATTTAAGGTGCATAGATGGCAAACAATTTAAAGGGACATTGTATACTAGCTTTTTCTTTGCATACATGTTTTGTAGATGATCCATTTATATAGCCCATCTGGGAGTGTTTTTGTAAAAATGTATAGTTTTGCTTATTATTTTGTTTTTGGGAGCTGATCAGTATCGTCATTTGAGAGACATTGAAACAAATTGTAATAATAATACTCAGTGCCCTTCACCTTTTGTGATATTAAAACCAAGTGGACATTAAAGGCATGGTAAAAAATGAATCATTATACTTGTGGGGCAATAAGGCAGGGGGAGTTCTGCTTATTAGCTATTGAGCAATCAGTCCTTAAGACACAGTTGTACACATACAGTGCCTCCACTAATATTGGCACCCTTGGTAAATATTAGCAAAGAGGACTGTGAAAAATTGTATTTATTGTTTAGCCTTTTAAACTTTTGTTCAAAAAAATAAACAAACATACTCTGCTCTCATGGATATCAAATAATTGCAAATGGTTTATAAAAAATAAAATAAAGAAATCTTTGTTAAATATATGTGTGGCACAATTATTGGCACCCTTTTAGTCAATATTTTGTGCTATCTCCCTTTGCCAAGATAACAACTCTGAGTCTTTTGAGGTTGGAGAATACATGGCAAGGGATCTAAGGTCATTCCTCCATACAGAATCTCTCCAGATCCTTCCAATTTCAAGGTTAATGCTGGTGGACTCCTGTGAGTGAGAAAACCTGTGAGGTTCAAGTCAAACTTTGATTTTGTGGTCAGTAAATCATTTTTGTGTTTATTTTGATGTATGTTTTGGATCATTGGCCTGCTGGTAGATCCAACCACGGCCCATTTAAACCTTTCTGGCAGAGGCAATCAGGTGTTCATTTAATATCTGCTGATATTTGATAGAGTCCATGATGCCATGTTTCCTAACAAACTATCCAGGTCCTCTGTCATAAAAATAGGCTTTTTTCTTGAAGCCCTTCCAAACAACTTGTAGGGATGTAGGTGATGTTAGGCTGTATGTAGTTTTGGAGACTTTCTGAACCCAAGATGCAACTAACTTCTGCAGTTCTCCAGCTGTGATCCTTGGGGATATTTTGGCACGCAAACTATCCTTTTCACTGTGCATTCAGACAGTATAGACACACGTCCTCTTCCAGGTTGATTGATAACATTTCCGGTTTACTGGAACTTTTTAATTATTGCCCTGATGGTGGATATTGTCATTTTCAATGTTTTTGCTATTTTCTTATAGCCACACATCACAGCTATATTTCTTGGTCTTACCCATTGTGATGAATGACTAAGGGAATTTGACCTTTGTGTTACCTCATATTTATATTCCTGTGAAACAGGAAGTCATGGTTGAACAATTTCCTGTTCCTAGTCACCCAGGTGTACTACAAAATGTAAAATATCAATAGGAAAATACTTCAAATATATTTTTCTCATATGAATTCATAGAGGTGCCAATAATTGTGTCACACATATATTTAACAAAGATTTTTTTTTGGATAAACCTGTGTTGTGTTTGCGATTGTTTGATATCCACGAGAGCAGTGTATTTTTGTCTATTTTTTAACAAAAGATCAAAAGGTTAAACAATAAAGACAATTTTCTATTTACCAAGGGTGCCAATATTAGTGGAGGGCAGTGTATATGCATTTTCTGTTAACTTGAAATATAAATAGTAAACACAAATATAGAAAGTAAATAGTGCAATAAATTCATATACATGCAGGGGGTAACTAGAGGAGGGGGTAACTAGAGGGGTCTTAACTGAAATGGGGCACACCCACCCAACCTTAAAATAGCATGGTAACTGAAGAAACTGAAGAATGGAGTAAAGATTTTTATATTTTAAACAAGTGCTTGGAGTGTTGTCTGGAACTTTGCATATTTGCATTGTTCAGCACTCCCATGTATACATTTGAGAAATTGTCCTGCCTTAAACAATTATGATCACAAAAAAAAAATGTTTGCAGAATTTGGTGTCTGTTATTATTTGGGTACAATTAACTATAAGGAGTTTATGGTGCTTTGGGTGGAGTGCTGTTGAAATTGGGGTAGGGGTCCTAAAACACACTTTGGGGCGTATTTATCAAGCCGGAAACATAAGTTAGGAAGCAGCTGTCTAAAGACCGCTGCTCCATAACCTGTCCACCTGCTCTGAGGCGGCAGACAGAAATCAACCCGATCAAATACGATCGGGTTGATTTACACCCCCTGCTAGCGGATGATTGGCCGCAAATCTGCATGGAGTGGTATTGCACCAGCAGTTCACAAGAACTGCTGGTGCAATGATAAATGCAGAGAGAATACGCTGTCAGCATTTATCGATGTACAGCGGACATGATCCATAATATCGGATAATGTCCGCTCGCACATTAATAAATAAGCCCCTTTGTCTTGAGGCCCAATGAGGTCTAGTTATACGTGATATTTTGCAAAGACCATTAAAGTTCCATAATCAAACAATGTATAATAAAAGACAATGTAAAAACAATGAATCTCAAATGAAAACATATTTCAAAGTTATTTTCATTATTGTTCCCCCTGTATCATGTGATAGCCATCATCCAATCACAAAATGCATATATGTATACACTATGGCCTCTAGTTATGAAGCTCCGTATTTACTTGCATTCGCCGGCCCAATACGCTTGCCTAAGCTCGCCTTACATCGCCGCCGCGGACCTGAATACGTTCGCCAAAGTTATCAAGAAAGCTGTCAAGAAGCCACGCACCAAGTACGGAGCGATGAGCAGCAGACTGTTGTTAACTAACAGTCATCGATCTCGCTGCTCATCGGCTTCTTCGCAGCTTTCTTGATAGCCTGTCACTAAGCACCCACACTATACTATACAGTTTTACCCCCTAAACCACCGCTCCTGGAGCCCCCCACAGCTGAATAAAGTTATTAACCCCTAAACCGCTGCTCCTGGACCCCGCCACCACCTATATTATACTTATTAACCCCTAATCTGCCGCCCCCTATACCGCCGCCACCTACATAAAGTTATTAACCCCTATCCTGCCGATCCCGGACCCCGCCGCAAATAAATTAATTGTTTAACCCTTAAACCGCCGCACCCGGAGCCCACCGCCACCTACATTACATTTATTAACCCCTATCCTGCCCCCCCTACACCGCCGCCACCTACAATACATTGATTAACCCCTAATCTACCCCCCCTACACCACCACCACTATATTAAATGAATTAACCCCTAAACCTAAGTCTAACCCTAACCCTAACACACCCCTAACTTAAATATTATTTCAATTAATCTAAATAAATATTCCTATCATTAAATAAATTAATCCTATTTAAAACTAAATACTTACCTATAAAATAAACCCTAAGATAGCTACAATATAATTAATAATTACATTATAGCTATTTTAGGGTTTATTTTTATTTTACAGGCAACTTTGCATTTATTTTAACTAGGTACAATAGCTATTAAATAGTTATTAACTATTTAATAACTACCTAGATAAAATAATTATAACATTACCTGTAAAATAAATCCTAGCCTAAGTTACAAATACACCTAACACTACACTAGCAATAAATTAATTAAATAAATTAACTACAATGATCTAAAATAAATAAAAAATAAATTAAATAAACTAAACTATATTACAAAAAAAACAAACACTAAATTACAAAAAATAAAAAAATATTACAAGAAGTTTAATCTAATTACACCTAATCTAAGCCCCCTAATAAAATAAAAAAGCCCCCCAAAATAATAAAATTCCCTACCCTAAACTAAGGGCCTTTTGCGGGCATTGCCCCAAAGTAACCATCTCTTTTACCAGCCCTTAAAAGGGCTTTTTGCGGGGCATTGCCCAAAAGTAATCAGCTCTTTTACCTGTAAAAAAAGCAATACAATACCCCCCCAACATTACAACCCACCGCCCACATACCCCTACTCTAAAACCCACCCGATCCCCCCTTAAATAAACCTAACACTACCCCATTGAAGATCACCCTACCTTGAGCCGTCTTCACCCAACCGGGCCGAACTCTTCATCCGATGCGGGCACAAGTGGTTCTCCAGCCAGGCAGAAGTCTTCATCCGATCGTGGCAGAAGAGGTCCTCCATCCGGCAGAAATCTTCATCCAAGCGGCATCTTCTATCTTCATCCTTCCGGTGATGAGCGGCTCCATCTTGAAGACCTCTGGCGCGCAACATCCAGCTCTACCGATGACTGTCCGACGAATGACTGGTCTATCAGCCAATCGGAATTAAGGTAGGAAAAATCTGATTGGCTGATGTAATCAGCCAATCGGATTGAAGTTCAATCCGATTGGCTGATTGGATCAGCCAATAGAATGCGACGTACAATGAAAACCAGGTACGCTGGCCCAGAATAGTGGCGAGCGTACCTGGTTGTTCTTTGATAACTAGCAAAAGTAGTCAGATTGTGCCGAACTTGTGTTCGGAACATCTGTAGTGACGTAACCATCGATCTGTGTCGGACTGAGTCTGGCGGATCGTATGTTACGTCACTAGATTCTACTTTTGCCGGGCTGTAGGGCTTGATAACTATGACGAATCAGCCTCGCCACAAAATACGCTGCAGAATTCTAGCGTATTTGCGGCTGACGGCTTTATAACTAGAGGCCTATGAATTCTTGCATGTCCAGTAGGAGCTGGTTCCTCAAAAAGCGGTGCATATAACAAGATTGTGCATATGTTGATAATAGGAGTGAATTTAAAAGTTGCTTAACATTGTGTGCTCTATCTGAATCATGAAATTTTAATTTTGACTATTGTGTTCCTTTAAGTACTTTGCTATAATTAACTACTCTTCCACACCCATATATATCAAATACATTGTAGACAAGCTGCTCCTGATATGTATTTATGCCTTGTGCACTCGTGTTTACAATGCTCATGCACAAAATATTCATATTGTGTAGGGAAGCACTTGCTAAATAAAGCAAATGATACCTTGCACAATGTCATCAGTACTCTGTGCATAGTCAAATGTTTGTCGAACAATTAATACTTCAGCTCTATTACTATTAAAACAAACAAAAAAACTTTCACTGTATATCCACTTTTCAATCAGTATATTCTAAGTTTTCATGGGAAAATGTTTTGAATAGTTGGCTATAAAACATGGCTCGGATGAGCCTAATAAGTAGAACTGTGGCCTTTATGGCTTTCTCAATTGTCTTTCATATCCTTAATTATTCCTGTTCTTTTTCTGTTAAGAGCCACTCAAGATGCAGGTTCCTCTTTGCCATTCGACCTTAAGTGGAAACCTTGCATATTAGACCAGAGACCTTGAGCTTGTATATTCCCAAAGAGTACTTTTCAGTTGTTATTTTCGCTTTGTTCCAAAAACTCTACTTGTAGCTGTAGCACCACTTCATAGGAATTTTATTCAAGTGTAGACAATATAAGGCCCATACAAACTGCTCAATAACGCCAGGATCACTTTGGGTCATAATAAACCCACATACTTCTACAAACCCTTTACTACTGAACTGTGAATGCGTAATGTTTTCAGAAAGTTCTAATGTAAGTTTTAGTTAATCCATGTGTATAACAAAGTTTAAAAAATTCCAGTTTTCTTTTATTATGAAATGTATTTTTTTTTTCTCATAGTATCGTTTGTTGAAATTTAACTCCTTCCCATGACGGCATACCTAGGTATATTCAGCAGTGTACACATGTCTTGAGCACTATATGGCAGCATACAATTGAGTATGGAATAGGAGCGCCAAACAAGGCTAAAGTATGATATCAGGCAAAAAAGGTGACAAAAGTCTAACCAAGTAGGAAATGGTAACTTTGTTAGACTTTTGTCATCTTTTTTGCCTGATATCATACTTTAGCCTTGTTTAGCGCTCCTATTCCATACTCAGTTGGATTCTCCCCTCTTAGATCATCTGGTTAGGTGATCTTGAGTAGAGAGCTTGTATGTAACATTGGCGCTGTTAACTATATTTTGTTGTCCACTATATGGCAACAAGTCACCTGCATATTCTTTAGCCTATCTAGGTATTGTGGCACGGAAAGGAGCTATATTTCAACAAAGGATGCCATATCAAAGAGGTAGCTTGACAATAACAGAAAATTAGAAAGTTGTTTTTTTACTATCTGAATCTTGAAACTTTAATTTTGACTTCCATGCTGTCATTAATTGGTTTCCTGGTTGCTAAAAAAATGCCTTTATTGTAGGTTGTATGCTTCTCTGAACAGGTGTGTTTTTTTATTTTAAAAAAAAAACCTCAGTAACAAGAACTTTTGTCACTAATGTTTTACATATATATTTTTTTAATATGTAATTTAATACCTCGTGATAACTCATGTTGGCCTGTTTTGCACAGGGCATATTTTGCTTGTCACAAAGCTTTATATTAGGTTGCTAATCCAGAGCATGCTCATTTGAACAAACACAATGATTTATATTTATTAAAAATGTTAAAATGGTAAGCAAATCACATTTTACAATTATGAAGCATCCTCAGAAATAAAATGTCTCTTCTTAAAGGGACAGTGTACTATAAAATTGGACTTCCCTTAAAGGGATATTAAACTCAAAAATTTTCTGTCATTATTCAGACAGTTTTAAAAAAGTTTCCAATTTACTTCTATTATCAGATTTGCTTTGTTCTCATGTTGAAGAGATATCTAGATAGGTAGCGTGCACCTGTTTGGAGCACTACATAACAGGAAATACTGCTGCCATCTAGTGCTCTTTTTAATGTGTAACAATGTTGCAAAACTGCTGCCATATAGTACTGCAAACTCATGCACACTCCTGAACTTACCTTCTTGCTAGTTTTTAGCAAAGGATAAGAAGAAATAAATCAAATTTGATAATAGAAGTAAACTGGAAAATTCTTTAAAATTGTATGTTCTATCTGAATCATGAAAGAAAAATTTGGGGTTACAAGTAAAGCGCAATGTAAACACGAGCTCACGTTCGCATTGCTAGGAAGCATTGCGCTCATGAGAGTGCGCTTCCTTAGGCTCCAAGGGGAGCCTTGTTCTGATGCCATCACAGACAGCATCAGAACCTTGCGCAGTGAAGGGCAGCAATTTATAAATATATATGTAATGTATATATATTTATGCGTTAATATGTGTATATACGCATATTAACGTGTAAATATATATGTATATAAGCATATTAACGTGTAAATATATATGTATATAAGCATATTAACGTGTAAATATATATGTATATACGCATATTAACGCATAAATATATATGTATATAAGCATATACATATATATTTACTGGGAACACACAGTTCCCTCAGACCGCAATGTAAAGGCACTTTTCAGTGCCGTTTTTTTTTTCTAACACCCCACTCCCACGAACTTTAGAACCCAAAAACTGCCTAGTGAAATGGTTTTTAATAAAAGGCTTTTTTTAAATTAAAAACTTTAATGCCCTCTATTTTGAGGGCATTTGGGGCACTATAAGAAAATTAACAAGTGATAGGATTTCTGGTTAATTTTCTGAGCGCTAATTGTTACCGTGAGCTTGTAATGGTTGGTTTATTATCGCATGCCCACAAATGGCAAAATTTGCACGCTTGCGGGCGTTTGATAATTTAGCGCTCCACTTGTTATCTTGCCCTATATATATATATATATATATATATATATATATATATATATATATATATATACCGTATTGTTCCGAATCTAGGCCGCTCCTGATTATAAGCCGCACCCTTAAAGTTTGCTGCCATTGTAAAGAAATTTAATTTTTAACTAAATTAAATACACATTATTGCCTCCTCTTAACCCACTCAGCCTCCTTCCCTCACACAGTGGCCACTACTCACCCTATAAACTACCTACCTTACACAAGCCTCCCCTCAGACACAGCTGATAATGCACAGCATCTCCCACCCTGGGTCTCTCCTACTCCCATCCTGCCTCCCCATGTGCTATAGAGATTTACCAGTACTGAAGTTAAATGACTTTAATGAGATTGTGATAATTTCTATGTTCAATGTACCTCAATCCTGACTCACCCTCACATAACTTCATGCGGCTCCTGTTAGGCTGCCTCCTGTGTCATAGCCGATAACTCACAGCAGCTCCCGCTCTCATCTTAAGCCACTCCCATCTTGAGTACCTCCCGCAAACACACACATACCATATCAAGTGACTACTGTTGATTGACAAGCAAGGTATACATAAGAAATAAAGGATTGGACACTGAACAACCGTTAGTTATAATTGGCATTTCAGGGAACATTATTTTTTGCCTTCCGGTTTTAGAAGATGATCTCTTTGGATCTTTGCTGAAGCTTTCAAATTATTTTGTTGTAGGATGACCAGTGAAATCAGTTTACTTTTACAGTTATATTTCTGTTCCATTATTTCCTTCTCCTGCAATCTACGGTATATAGCACCAGGGTGCCCTAGTAGAATATAGACCCTAATAACAGGTATATGCCCTGCTGAGGTGAGGGGGAAAGGTGCAATGGTTCTTTCGCAGTATCCCATGCTTCAGGGCAACCTTCACTGTCACTCTGTCTACTGTATCACTTTCGCTCCCATAGCTATCTTAGGTTTTATTGTTATTTCACAACTAAGTTTGTATTTATTTTAACTAGGTAGACTAGTTAGTAAATAGTTATTAACTATTTATTAACTACCTAGTTAAAATAAATACACATTTACCTGTAAAATAAAACCTAACCTGTCTTACACTAACACCTATCATTACACTACAATTAAATAAATGACATTAATTAAATACAATTAACTAAATTACAAAAAAATAAACACTAAATTACACAAAATAAAAAAGAAATGATCAAATATTTAAACTAATTACACCTAATCTAATAGCTTTATCAAAATAAAAAAGCCCCCCCAAAATAAAAAAAAACCCTAGCCTAAACTAAACTGCCAATAGCCCTTAAAAGGGCTTTTTGCGGGGCATTTTTACCTGTAAAAAAAAAACACAAACACCCCCCCAACAGTAAAACCCACCACCCACACAACCAAACCCCCCAAATAAAATCCTATCTAAAAAAACCTAAGCTCCCCATTGCCCTAAAAAGGGCATTTGGATGGGCATTGCCCTTAAAAGGTCATTTAGCTCTTTTTATTTGCCCAAACCCCTAATCTAAAAATAAAACCCACCCAATAAACCCTTAAAAAACCCTAACACTAACCCCCGAAGATCCACTTACGGTTTTTGAAGACCGGACATCCATCCTTATCCAGCCGGAAGAAGTCTTCATCCAAGCGGGCATAAGTCCTTAACGAAGCCTGGAGAAGTCTTTATCCAAGCGGCAAGAAGTCATCCTCCAGATGGGCAGAAGTCTTCATCCAGACGGCATCTTCTATCCGACACGGAGCGGCTCCATCTTCAAGACATCCGGCACAGAGCATCCTCTTCATACGGTCCCAGCCGTACACTGAAGGTTCCTTTAAATGATGTCATCCAAGATGGCGTCCCTTGAATTCTGATTGGCTGATAGAATTCTATCAGCCAATCGGAATTCAAGGGATGCCATCTTGGATGACGTTAAACATTTTGGTACATGGAATAAAATAAAATAAATACAAAATAAATACAAAATTATTTGTGATATTAATTCAGCTTTTCTTACAAAAAAAAAATGCAAACACACAAGGCCTTAATCATTAATAGTGAATCAATTTGTTCTCCTTTCTCATTACTGCTATTTTTTGTGTCTGTATTGGTTTGTGGGGAAAAAAGGATGTACAAACGTGTTTTTATTATAGGTGTTTACATCTTTATGTACTCATACCTCCTGCAGGCTTTCCAGGACACGGAGGTGAGGGGGACATGTGCACGGAGGTGCAAGGTAGGAGCATTGGCAGGGTTGGGCAGAGTCAGGGCATGTTATAGGCAAAGCCAAGGCAGCCCCTGCAAACCCAGACATTTGCCCTGACTGGGGAAGCTGCAGGAGGGACAGCGGACAAGTTTCCCATTACAATCCTGCAATATGCGGGACAGTTTGCACTCATAACTCATGGGGCTAACTAATTCTAACAGATTTGCTTCTAATGGATAGGGATGAATTCTGTAGGAAAAATAAAAACTATTTCTACTATAATGTCCTATGGTTACTAAAATGGCTTCTAATCCGTTGCTATGCAGTAGGTTGCTGCCCCTTGTGATTGCCAGGTGGTTAAATACAATAATGTAGAAGTTGCAGTCTGCATTTTACTAAACAGCTGATATGTTTTTCACAGATTGGTTAGTTATCCCTTCTGTGAAGATGCCTTCGTCTACGGATCATTCGTTCTAAAATAAATAACTTAGAATAACCACATGCACAGGATCACCAAACTCTAGACAGTCTGGGTAAAAATCTTTTATTCAGGGAACTCAAGCAGTGAGCTACTGTACATAGACTCGCACATCTGATACACATTTGAAATAGGTTCCAAGGGAATCATATGAAGCTGGTTTAATTTGTTTGCAGAGGTGGACCAGCCGCTCTGCCTGTTCCTGTGCCATGCATTCAGGGTGGTTTGTAATGTTATTCCAGGTGGTGACATTTTCTCTCCCAGACGACTGGAAGTTGCCCCCCCCCCCAACACACACACACACACATACCACCCTTTCACTTTATGTGGTACTAGCTATTTTTAACTCATTTGGTGCTACCGCTCAGATGGAATGTGGTGAAATATTTACAACCTGAACAGCATCGGCATCTATTTGTAGAAATAGATATTGATTGCAGATGTGGCCCACTTAGAACTCACTTATTAGAACTGCCTAGTATTCTCCCTAATATATTTGTTTTCTTTGTAAAAATACAAGGTAGCTGCATGTTTAAAAGTATCTGAATTACTTCACTGAATAAACTGTAATATTTATTTAGTGCTGTCTACATAGCTTAGTATTTCTAGCTATGTGCTTTCAGATCAATGTCTCTTGTATTCTTTTTTTTTTTTTTTAAACTCTTTCAATCTTTTTAAAATTTATATATTTTATTTGTATTGTTTCGTCAATATGTGAACAGAAGCATATACAGGTAGAAAAACCTTTATCCAAACTGCTTGGGACCAGAAAAGGTTTGGATTCCAAAATTGTTTGGATTTTGGAATATTTGCATCTTTAAAATGGGAAAGTTTGGAGAAGGAATGGAACTAAGTGTAAACATTTTGTGTAATTTAGGCACTATTTATGTTTCATAATACAGCTTATACATGTAACCTAGACTATGTAATATAGACCAGTGTTTTTCAACCAGTGTGCCGTGGCACACTAGTGTGCCGTGAGAGATCCTCAGGAGAGATCCTCAGGTGTGCCACGGCAGACTGACAACAGTGTGACATATTTTTTAAACTTTACTTGTTTTTTACTCCCAGTGCAGGGGTAGTTTGTAGGAGGCATGGCATAACAGCACAATACATAAAGTATGTGTGTGTTTGTGTGTATGTGTGTATATATATATATATATATATATATATATATATATATATATATATATATATATATATATATATATATATATATATATATATATATATATATATATATATATGCTGTATTAGGCTACAATGTGTGATTTTTTTTTTAAATTTTGGGATGGTGGTGTGCCACAGGATTTTTTAATGTAAAAAAGTGTGCCTCTGCAAAAAAAAGGTTAAAAATCACTGATATAGACTATTATTTGTATTTTAGAACACAAAAAAACAAACCAAAGACACAGGCAGAGGAGACTAATTCACAGAAAGGGAAAAAAAATAATTTTTAAAAATATTAATTAAAAAATTTGGTTTCCAGAATAAGTTTGGTTTTTTGAAATTCCGAATTTGGAGATTTCTACCTGTATCTGCTTTGTTAAGCTCTAGACACAAATGATTTTTCTTGTCTGCTTACACCTAGCTTCCACCTCTACCAATAAACAACATTCCAACACTTTATTAAAAATGAACATTGCATAAATATGCTTTTACATGTTTTCATTTACTTAAAGGGACAGTCTACTCCAGAATTGTTATTGTTTTAAAATATAGATAATTCCTTTATTACCCATTCCCCTGTTTTGCATAGCCAACACTTATATTAATATACTTTTTATCTCTGTGATTACCTTGCATCTAAGCCTTTGCAGACTGCCCCCTTATTTCAGTTCTTTTATCAGACTTGCATTTAGCCAATCAGTGCCATCTCACTTGTAAATCCACGGGTGTGGACACAATGTTATCTATATGAAACACGTTAACTTATGCCCTCTAGCTGTGAAAAACTGCCAAATGCATTGAAATAAGGGGCGGCCTTCAAGGTTTTAGAAATTAGCATGTGAGCCTACCTAGGTTTAGCTTTCAATAAAGAATATTAAGAGAACAAAGCAAATTTGATGATAAAAGTTAATTGGAATGTTGTTTAAAATTGCATTCCCTATCTGAATAATGAAAGTTTAATTTTGACTAGACTGACCTTTTAACTGCAAATGGCTCCAATGCACTTATATATATACCTATATATGTATACATATGTATTTATGTGTTTATATGTGTATATATGTCTCACATAGAAATACATGTGTACACACACACACACACACATATATATATATATATATACATACATACATACATACATACATATACATCTTTAGAGATTTATATGTATGTATCTCAATGTTAGAGCCCTTTGCGTGCCTTCTTTTTTCTGACACTAGAGACCTCATATCTTTCAGCACTTATAACTAGGAGTGCATTTTTTTTTTTAAATAATTTTTATTAGATGGTGTTATTTTTAGTGTAAGTGTACTTAGTGGCTCCTGGAGGCTGCAGGGCTGGACGGAGGGAGCTTTGACCGGAGGAGGAAAGAGGCCCCCCTCTCTCTCTTCCTCTCGGTGGTTGGTAGGCAGGGTGGCAGGAGGGGCTTAAGGGAAGGTGTGAAAAGGGCAGGCTGAGCGGGAAAATCAGCACAACAATTATTCCAATAGAAAGTAGAGCATCTCCCTCCCACCCGTCCCTATTTTGTGTGGATCTGTGTTTTTTGGGTTTTCTTTTACAGGTTTCTGTCGCAGTCGGAAGGCGGGGGTGCTAGCCCTTAAATTACAGATAAATTATGGCCAATGGTTGGTGTGGTGGAAGTTTGCATTCCCATTGGGGAATTCAAGGTGGGGTTTCTAAGGGCAAGGGGTTCCTTAGAAACTTGGATATGGAGGATCACTGACGGGCCCAACCATTTGCACGGTCGGGTCCAGTAAACAAAGAGTTACGGCCATAGTTAGAAAATAACAGGGACTAGCACCGCTGTGGTTTAAGGTGTAATATGTTTACAATTATTTGCACTCTTATTTATTAAGTTATTAAAAGTTTTACTAAGTTATTTATTAATAAAGGGGCTGCGGCCAATTTTGCACCAAAGCTAAGTCTGTTGTCTGTTATTTATGAGGGGTTTATTTTGAAGGTTTGGTATTGGAGTATGTTGATGGTTAAGGGGCCGGAGATTTGACGACATAAAAGGTCATGTAATGTATTATTGATGTGTTTTGTGACACTTTTTTGTTTCGCGAAACAGTTAACCACAATTCTTAGCATGCGCTAACCCGACAAACGTTAACTTGAATTGCGCTCAAGCAATCGCGTTTACTTTCAACTTGTAATGCCAGCATAATTAAACCTGCGCACAAACGAAAAATGTAAAAATGGAATGCTCTATCTGAACCATAAAAGTTTAATTTTGACTTACTTTATGTTCCTTAAACAAACATTGTTATATCCTATTTTTAAGTCAAGTCTTTTTATGGTTATTTTAGCAGTTATTTTATCCTTTACTTACTAGAATTGAAATTGTTATTACACTATCAGGAATAATATAAACCATGATGTAGCATCTGGACACAGGAAGGGAACTTTGGAAGATTTGATAAAATTAATAAATAAAAGGTGAAATCTCACCAAAAATACTTTTTCTTAGTGGACTTTTAACACAAATGTGTGTGTATGGTGGGGTACAAATCCTCCTTTTTTTGCTTAGACGCAGAATAGTAGATTTAGAAGAAGAATAGGCTAACCACAGTGAGAAATAGCTTGCCCCAATGCATTGTGGAACTGAATATAATAAAGCTAAGCTCAGAAAAGGCAGTGAATGGAAGCAGTAACTGTGGAATTGTTTGTTACAAGCTAGGGGCTCTAGTATTAGGAGCTTTGATCTGTGTCTTAGAGCATTTTGAATGGCTGGGAGAAATTTTAATCTTATCTGATTCCACCTCCTATACATCTCTTTGGCTATTGCCTATAACAAGAGGACAGAAGGTAATCTTTTTGCAGGGGAGAAAAATCAATGATAAAGTGAGTATGTCTTAGTGGTACTACAAAACATTAATCTTGGATTAATTCAGATGAACGTCTCAGTTGCTTTTTAAGTACATTGTGCTCTCTGGACACATTTTGGTGCATTTTTATTATGCCATGCATGTTGACATATGTATGTTTCTTTGTTTTCTGTTTTATTTTTGTGTAGCTCCATACATGATTGTAAGTTCATAAGACTTTATCCACAAAAGGAAGGAAATTAAAAAACCCCTTCAGATCCATCAGAGGTAGTGTATTGTGCCCTCACTAATATGAGTGCATTGTAAATAGATCTCCATGCTTCTTTACAGAGAAACCTGTTGGGAATAGCCAAGAACAGAGGCCTAGGTTACAATCTTTTTATAGTTTGCTGAACAAAAACTCTTAATTGAAATCTGCAATCATTTTGAATCTTTACAGATGACATTCTAATCCATTAGAATCAGGTCTCTTAGTTTTGCTGGCTTTTCACAGACCAACATGGAAGAAAATATTCTGCAGCCAATGCATATGTAAAAATGCATCTATTATTAGTGATAGCAACTCCAATTTATTGGAAATTCCTAAAATCTTCAATTCATAATGTAAAGATAGTTAACCCTACCCTATAATTTTGCATAAACTGACATCAAACACAATTCCAATCATTAACAAACATTCTGATGACCATATTTTATTTCTCAAAGTTGATCAATTTAAAATTATGATTATTTTCACTGCTTTAACATTTTAATAAATAGCTTAAATTACATTAAATGACAAAAATGTGTCTTTTTTAAAAAAAAAATTTTGCACAGTACATGTGATTTAAAAACAGATATTCTTATGGATTATTGATTGTAAGGGGTTCATATTTAAAAACAGCTTATAACACATCAAAAACCCTTTTAAAATAGCTCTTCTAACGGAATAGAATTGAGTCCCAATATGATGAGGCAACCAGTGCATATGAGCTACACTGCAACAAAACAAATTGTTTACCAGTTCCAAAAGCACATCTTATAGCACATAACTATATCAAACATTTATACTTATATTTGATTTGTATTTTGTATTATACCCCAAATCATGATTTTTTATTTTTTATTTGTGAGTATGTACAATGGTACACTTTTTTAAAACTTAAAATCAAGGCTACTAAATGTGGGATTTCAGTAAAACATCCCTTATTCTTATGAAAGCAAGCTAGATAGCAGATGAAAATTATATTGTATACTGTTCTGGGTAGCACTCCAACCTCAGAGAAGCCAGCTGCCCTAAATTTGCAAGGTAATTGTTTTTTTTTTTACATTCTCAGGGCTCTATGTAGAGTAAGGGCCAGAGAAAAAGGATGGGGATTTAACAAAATACTTTTTTGGGATATGTGGTAGAAGGTGAGATGTCCACCCATAATCCAGTAGTGGCTCTTGAATTGCACCAGGTAGGACCAAGGTATGCAGTCGGTATTTGACAGGGGAAGCACATAAGGTGAACATATTCTGGCTGTTTTTTTTTTTTGTTTGTTTGTTTTTTTAAGACATTGTCTGGTCCATCAGCTGTGTATTAGCATGCTTTTGTGTGAAAATGTAATTGTAACTTCTGAGATGGGTTTACACTGCTTTTGACAGAGTTGGGGATGTCATTTCATTCTTAGAGCCAGACAGCACATTGTCTTGAGTTGTCCCTGTTTGTAACCTTGATGTTAATGTTTGTGGTCAGTATCTGCACCCCATATATTGAACAAAAGCTGGCAGTTACCTTTAGGGGTTTTATGCACCCTTTATTGCATTTTTGGAAACTACCACATTTTCTACCATGAATTCCCAATTTTAGAAAATCAAAGGGAATTAGAAGACTGTAGGGTCTTCACATCATCTCTTTTATGTCCCTTGTAACAAAGTAATGACAAAAGCCAGAACCACCTGTTCACGCATGTGTGGGTTATTGCACTGATAACTTTCAGGGCAGGTGTTGTCTAATTCTCTGTGTGCTTTCTCACACCAGTAAACATTTCCCAGGTGGCAAAAGGTACCTCTGAACAGCCTTTCAGCCAGTATAAGACAATAAGAAGGGAGGGGTAAGTGCAAGGTTATCTCACAGGATGAGTAAAGTTAAGGCATATGTTACCTTTTCTTTAATATCTTTGCTGCCAGATGGCTAAACATTAAAAATTATGTTTTACATTCTGACAACTTCTGGTTGAGAGTACACTGCTATATACTGAGAGAATATCCCTATATATTTCTATCATTCAATTGAAATAGAATATTTCTAAAACTTTTTCAGCACACTCTAAATGATGTGTGGTTATGTGCATGTCGATTAGGATATATTTTCTGGATCATTGTTACAGTTTGATGCAGAATGTGAGTTTACTAGTGATGTCATTGGTAGGTCTGTGAAATCATAGATCACTAGCTCGGAAAAAGTTCTGGTTTATGTTATAAAGAAAAACTATTTCTCACTTGATGTTTTGTAACTGCCTCATAATGGCAGACTAGTAAAAAAAAAAATCAACTGAGGTTGTGTGATGTCTTTGGTGATATAATCAGTGGCCACCAGTCAAGATATATAATTTATGGTCATGTATGGTGTCATATATGATGTCATCAATAACAAAGATGCAATGAGGGCCTAATGGCCTAATCTTAAAGCACAGAAGTTTCTTTTAGCTTTCTGAATGGGAGATTTTCTTTTGTGATTCAAACAGAGCATACAATTGTAAAACGTTAGCAATTTACCTCTATTGTCAAATTTTCTTTGTTACTATGTTATTCTTCTTTGGTGAAGAGATACCTAGATTTCATGTCCCTTTAATTAAATATTTTCCTTGCAATAATTCTGTTACTGACATTAACAGTTAGAGACATAGAGGGATATTTATCAAGCCGTTAACCGCAAATATGCTGGAATTCCGCAGCGTAATTGTGGCGAGCTTGATTCGACCTAGTTATCAAACCCTAAAGACGGACAAAAGTTGAAATTTGTGATGTAACATACGATCCGCCAGGTCTCAATCCGACACAGATCAATGCTTACGTCATTACAGATGTTTCAAATACAAATTCGGCACTATCTGACAATTTTTGCAAGTTATCAAATTTCTAACAGGTACGCTCGCCACTATTCCGGCTCAGCGTACCTGTTTTTTAATCCGCCACCCTGTAGGACGCGGATTCCATAGGAATCAACGGGAGTCTGAAAGTAGCAAAAGCTTATGTTCGATGCTGCCAGATATCCCATTAATTTCTATAGTAGAAAACATATTACGTTTACATCTAACACCCTAACATAAACCCTGAGTCTAAACACCCCTAATCAGCCGCCCGACATCGCTGCAAACTAAATAAAGTTATTAACCCCTATCCCGCCACTCTCAGAGCCCACCGCAACTAAATAAAAGTATTAACCCCTATCCCGCCGCTCCCGGAGCCCACCACAACTAAATAAAAGTATTAACCCCTATCCCGCCGCTCCCGGAGCCCACCACAACTAAATAAAAATATTAACCCCTATCCCGCCGCTCCCGGAGCCCACCGCAACTAAACACATGTATTAACCCCTATCCCGCCACTCCCGGAGCCCACCACAACTGTAATAAAATTATTAACCCCTAAACCCCTGGCCTCCCACATTACTACCACTAACTAAACCTATTAACCCCTAAACCGCCAGCCCCCCACATTTCCATAAACTAAATTAAGCTATTAACCCCTAAACCTAACAAGCCGCTAACTTTACATTAAATATTAACTCATCCCTATCTTATAATAAATTTAAACTTACCTTTAGAATTAAAATAAACTATATTAAACTATTAATAAACCTACCCTAACTATTATACTAAAATTACATTAAACTAACAATTAAATTAACTATATTACATATTTAAAAACCTAACCCTACTCAAGTTATTTAAATCTACTATTAAAAATTACTAAATTACAAAAAAATAACAACTAAGTTACAAAAAATAAAAAACCACAGTATCAAAAATAAAAAAGAATTTCACCTAATCTAAGAGCCCTATCAAAATAAAAAAGATCCCCCAAAATAAAAAAACCCCTAGCCTACAATAAACTACCAATGGCCCTTAAAAGGACCTTTTGTGGGGCATTGCCCCCAAAAAATCAGCTCTATTACCTGTAAAAAAAAATACAAACACCCACCAACAGTAAAACCCACCACCCATGCAACCAACCCCCCAAATAAAACCCTATCTAAAAAACCTAAGCTCCCCATTGCTCTGAAAAGGGCATTTGTATGGGCATTGCCCTTAAAAGGGCATTTAGCTCTTTTACTGCCCAAAGTCCCTAACCTAAAATTAAAACCCACCCAATAAACCCTTAAAAAAAACTAACGCTAACCACCGACGATGAACTTACAGCCAATAGGATTGAGCTCACATTGGTCCAGGAGCGGCGGTTTAGAGGTCAATACATTTATTTAGTTGCGGAGCGGTCCAGGAGCAGGGGGATAGGGGTTATACATTTTAGTATAGTGGCGGTGTTTAGTGACAGGATATAAATAAAGTTGGGAAAAAGCCCGGCGAATGCAGCACAGTTGACGGCTTGATAATTCGTCCTCATAGGGGTAGATTTAACAAGGGCCGAACGGGATTGCCGGAAACAGCAGTTATGAAGCAGTGGTCTAAAGACCGCTGCTCCATAACTTGTCTGCTGCCTCTGAGGCTGCATTCTTCAATCCGCCCGATCCTATACGATCGGACTGATTGACACCCCCTGCTAACGGCCGATTAGCTGCGAATCTGCAGGGGGCGGCATTGCACAAGCAGTTCACAAGAACTACTTGTGCAATGATAAATGCCGACAGCTTATGCTGTCAGCATTCAGCGATGTCTGTCAGGGTATCATGTCGGACAGACATTGGTAAATCTACCCCATAAAAACAAAATGTATATACAAAAAATCCAAAGACTTTAATAAAGAATAATATTATATAATAAGTAGGCTGAGAGAATATAAAAATATTATACATTATATTGAATATACATGCACAGATATTTGAGAAATATTTTGAACAATCTTATTAAATTGCATATTTCTGTGAAGTGATACACATAACTTAATTTATTTTCTACAGTTGTGGTAGGTTTGTGATTTACATTCCTTTTTGTTATATTTTTATTATTTTTTTCCAGATAGACTCCCCAGTATTGAGTGTTAACCAACACCCCACTGCAGGATTAGTTTATTTAATAATATATTTAAATTAGCACTCCAAACATCCCGCACAACCACCCAAATGACACAACTATTTTTTTCCTATTAGACTGACAGGGCAGTTCAGCTAAAAAAAAGTGCACTGCCTCTGCTATTGGGTTCAGCATGTAAGTTCTCTTACAGAGCTAGTAAATAGCGCAAGTGCTATGCTTCTGATTGGCCATACCGGCCTATCAGTCAAATAAGAAAAAAATATTTATGTTGGGTGCAAGATGCTTCTTTGGATTAAATTATCAGGCAAAACTCATTACTGAAGTAAGTATATATTACATGGCACATTCTCTATACTTCAGTTTACTGTCCCTTTAATTTCAACAATAGTGCAAAAAACAAAACAAAACATAATGTCGCAATTTTTGGGAAGATTTACTGATGACTCTCTAACCCCTTCCCGTCCCATTCATTTCTTTCTCATTTCATTTCTTATCTGCAACTTTTCCCTTATTTTTTCTTTCTTATCCCCAGACTTTCTATCTCTCACTTTTTATTTATAAGTCACAAAAACAAAAAGATAAAAGCTTTTTAAAATTGAAACAAAAAATACGCTAACTTTACAAATCCTTATTTGGGAATACACATCTTAGACATTAGCCTGCTTCTGATTGAAGGTCCAAATGTTACATTTAGACCATATAAACCAATGTTAGACTTAAAGGGACAGTCAGGTCCAAAAAAAACTTTCATTTTTCAAATTTTGGTTTGTTCTCTTGGTATTCTAGTTGAAAGCAAACCTAGGAAGTCACATATGATAATTTCTAAGCCCTTGAAGGCCGCCTCTATTTTATTTACTTCTCACAGCAGGGGAGAGCAAGCTCTTGTAGGCCATATAGATAGCATTGTGATCACGCTCGTGACTAGTGGCAGTCACTGCACTAATTGGCTAAAATGCAAGTCAATAGATAATAAGTAAAAGTCATGTGATTAGGGGCGGTCAGAAGATGCTTAGATACAAGTTAGTCACAGAAGTAAAAAGTGTATTAATATAACAGTGTTGGTTTTGCAAAACTGGGGAATGGGTAATAAAGGGATTATCTATCTTTTTAAACAACAAACATTCTGGTGTTGACTGTCCCTTTAAGCAACGTAAAAGTATTATAAAAATGCTAAAAAAAATATATAGTATATCTACTTAGACCTTGTGCAGTATATAAAATGATACTAGAGGAATAATCTATCAGTGGTTGCAGTGTGACACACAGTATAGAGCTACGCCTACATCTATATCCAATTCAGAGGGTGCTGAAAAAATGTGCTTTTTGAAGGAAAAAAATGCATTAACCTATGATAACTGGCAAAAAATACCACTAATTAAACAACACATGAGTTAGTTATAAACACTGCAGTCAAAGCTATAACTGCACAGCCTTACACAGCTGATTGACTAAAAAAAAATAAAACTTGAGTTTGCAACATTACCCTGAAAACACACATAAAATATATTGTTTTTTTTTAAAGCATGACCATGCCTATACTTACACGCACAAAATATTCTTGTTAAGCTTATTTTCAACATCACAAAGAGAAAGAAAACATTGCATTATACCATGTATAATGTAAACTATAAATTGTTTCCATAAGGGCAAATGTGATGCTACAACACACACTCATTTCCACCAGAGGACAAGCTCATACACAGGTCAGAAAACAAAATCAAACATAAGCATTGTATGTAATTAGACAGTTATGTTAGGATAAACCCTAGTGCATTCTACCTGCATCATTAAAAGGATTGGTTTACCTGTCAAGCACAGAGCTGATGTACGCAATATTCTTTAAACAGCTCTGAATGGTCAGTGTATAGGGTGTGGCTTAGCTGGTGATCCTTTTTTTATTGGCTATATGGATATGGGTAAAACCATAGTAAATTAGTTTAAATACTGTGATTCTCAAGCAGTGTGCCATCCTGCTTGGTAAAGTGCTGGCTGAATGTGATAAATGAGAGTGAAAAGATCTGAGATATTAGCAAAATATAAATCTTATATAAAGACAGATATTCTATATATCAGCAGTCACATTGTAGATGAAATTTCTTGAGGGGAACATGATAATTGCACAGCTTGCAGCATATAAAGTTTAATGAATATATGACACGGTCATTGGACATAGCTAAAGTTTACTGCTATATATGTTTAAATTTAAATAACATCTGACCTAAGAAGCTTACATTAAATGCGGCCCACACAAATTTATTATGATAGCCAAGTAATCCCTAACTTAAAACACATTGGAAACTATCCAAGCTATCAGTTTTTCCATTTTGGGATAACTTTTTCCTTACATGTGTAAAATGTTTTTAGATTTATTTTTGTACTTAACACCTTAGTATTGGTAAACTATGACTAAATTTACATAGACCTGAGTTTAATGAGTATCCAAGGGATCTTTCAAAGAGATATATCTATACTAATACTATGTTATCATATTGTGATACTTTATTTGGGAAGAACCCAAAGCCTTGTCCCATTGGAGTATTCTGTTTAAAGGGAGATAAACACTAGATACATTTCCTGTGCCTTCCTCTAATTATAGGTGTCACCCATTTAGTTATCTAAAGGAGAGTTGCTGCACATGTGCAAAACACATCAGCACTGGATTGCAGTAAAAACTAGATTCTAATATGACTGCACCCATGACTAGAAGGATGCAGGAAATTGCCTCAATAATATGCTTATCAATGTATTTAGGGCCAGATTACAAGTGTAGCGCTAATTAATGCTCCTGCTTGAGTGTTAACTGCACTAGATGTAAGCCTTTTGCGTGCATCGGGTTGCGCTCATATTATGAGTTGAAAGTAAACTGTTTTTCCTTGTGCATTAACCCAACAAGCACAAAAAGCCGAACTTAGAATATCGCATACACGTTATTTTCTTTTATATTCCCCCATAAAAGTCAATGGAGCAAACCTGATTACATATTCTCATGTGCGCTATCCCAACATGAAAATCGGAATATTTCACATTTCAATGTTCTTTACATAGCAGAATATGTTCTATTTTTTTTTTATAAATAAATATTTCTACATATATCTGATGGTTTTTTGGTTACATATATCTATACCTATATCTCTACATGATTATATATAGATCTATATTATTATTTAAAAAATATTTTACCAGGAAGGATACATTGAGATTTCTCTTTTTTTCAAGTATGTCTTGGGTCCACAAAACATTGCATTGATACAATAGGGTACAATAAAATACAGAAACAATATTAATACATAATATATGCAAATTTTAACATAGAACAGGTAGGAAATATATAATCAACCATGACAGGTGCATTCTGTTTTGAGATATGTAGAGAGGGATCTCTTAAAGGATTTTATGCTTGGGGAAGGTTTGAAAGTGTGCGGGAGGTCATTCCATTATTGGGGTGCTCTGTAGGAAAAGGAGGATCGAGCTGCTTTCTTTTTCTATTGAGGCAAACTAAATAACGCGCTGGTACTGGATCGGAGGTTATAGGAGGTGGGAACAGCCGGGGAGAGCATTCTGCTCAGGTAGGGTGGGAGTTTCCCAGAAAGGCTCTTAAACACAAGGCAGGAAAGATGGAGGGTGCGTCTGGATTCCAGCGACAGCCAGTTTAGTTCTTTTAGCATGTCACAATGGTGGGTACTGTAGTTACATTGTAGCACAAAGCGGCATAACGAGTTATACAATGTATTAAGTTTATTAAGGTGAGTTTGCGGTGCAAGTGCATATACTACATCCCCATAATCAATGATTGGCATCAACATTTACTGTACAATCTTTTCCTTTACTGTAGGACAGGATTTGTTTCTGTACAGGGCACCTAGTTTTGAATAACGTTTAGATGCAAGTTTTTCTATGTGGAGGCCAAAAGATAGATTGGGGTCTAATACCCAAGTATTTGAAAGAGTGGACTGCGGTCAGTGTACAATTTGATTTTGTTTTGATGCGTAGATGGGAATTTTGTAGTTTATATAATTTATGTCCCGTTCCAAAGATCATTGTGACAGTTTTGTCAGTGTTTAGGAAGAGTTTGTTTTTTGAGATCCACTTTTCTACCTCTGTGAACTGGTCTTGGAGCACAGCCTCAAGCTGCGGCAGATCGGATTTGTTTGCATAGATTACTGTGTCGTCTGCATACATGTGTACAGTTGAGGATTTGCAGATAATTTATAAATAATGTGAATAGTAGGGGGCCGAGAATGGAACCTTGGGGAACACCACACGTGACTGGGAGAGGGAGGGAGTCACTGTCAGAAATGGAGACATATTGTGATCGATCCGATACATATAATCGATACATATAGGAATAACTATTTAAAAATACATAAAACTTATTCCACTATGTGCAGAAAATTGGAATGGGAAAAATTTACAGTAAATACACAGTATAACACTTGCATAAATATGCGTTTACATGTTTTCATCTACTTAACTTCAAAGGGCTTCAGTGCACTTATATGTCTATATATGTACATATGTATTTATGTGTTTATATGTGTATAGATGTCTGTAAATACATATACACATGCTTAAATACATATGTACACGTATATAGACATATATATTCATACATATCCATCTTTAGACATGTATATACAGTATATGTAACTATGTTAAAACCCTTTGGCTGCCTTTTTTCTTCTAACACCTGAGAGCCTTTTTAACTTTTTTAGAATCATTTTTTATTAGATGGTGTTATTATGAGTGTGTAACTGTACTTTGTAATGTATATTTTAAGTGTTTTGTGACACTTTTTTGTTTTGCAAAACTTGGTAAGGACACTGTAATTATTCTAGCATAAATTGTGATTGCGCTCAAGCAATCACATTGACTTTCAACTTGTAACACCAGCGGTAAACCAAAACGCGCTCAAAGACACGTGATAAACCACTTATTGCTTGCACCCAAAAGTTTGTACTCAACTTGTAATCTGGCCCTTAGTGTTTACTGTCCCTTTGATGAATTTTGTCCAGTAGCCCTATGTGAACACCATTAGATCTGATTAATCAAAATTGTATATATGAGACCAATGGCACTACTTACTATTCAATGAAATGGTAATAAGTAGTATACTAGTATGTACTTTATTACCATTCATTAAGGTGCTGTGTATCTAGGAATAACCGAAAGGCCTCTGCAACTTTGTCCCTGAGCACTGAATGTTTCTTATATCTCGAAAATTAGAAACATATACAAAATGCGAGCACGAAGCAGTATCACTGTGCGCATCTTAACAGAAAGATATGCAAAGTGAAAAGTTAAACTAGTGCAATGATTCCTCTCTTATTGTGACTTGTTGTAAGTGGTCATTATCTACGGTGACACGAGACCAGTGTTTCCAAAAAACACAGTTTGTGATTGTGAATGTTACAATGATAAACTGGTAATATACATATATCCATTCCTACATGATCTTAAACTTTAAAAAAAGTGCAAGCTTTTTAACAAATTCACTATAAAAAGGAACATTAAACAGAATGAGATTTTAAAGGGACAGTCTAGGCCAAAATAAACTTTCATGATTCAGATAGAGCATGTAATTTTAAACAATTTTCCAATTTACTTTTATCACCAATTTTGCTTTGTTCTCTTGGTATTCTTAGTTGAATGCTTAACCTAGGAGGTTCATATGCTAATTTCTTAGACCTTGAAGCCCACCTCTTTCAGATTGCATTTTAACAGTTTTTCACCACTAGAGGGTGTTAGTTCACATATTTCATATAGATAACACTGTGCTCGTGCACGTGAAGTAATCTGGGAGCAGGCACTGATTGGCTAGACGGCAAGTCTGTCAAAAGAACTGAAAAAAGGGGCAGTTTGCAGAGGCTTAGATACAAGATAATCACAGAGGTTAAAAGTATATTATTATAACTGTGTTGGTTATGCAAAACTGGGAAATGGGTAATAAAGGGATTATCTATCTTTTAAAACAATAAAAATTCTGGTGTAGACTGTCCCTTTAATATGAAATGTTTAATTAGCTGCAAAAAAAAAGTTTGCATTTTACTTTTATTTTATATTTTTGTCCAATTTTCCTGTAGTTTACTCTGAACATAACATCTTACAATCACCTCTATTTTAGTATGGATGTGTTTTTCAATTAGGGTATTAAGTATTTTGCATATTTTGTCACAACCTCACCGCCTTTTATTTTGCGTGAAAAAAGTGTGAGTTCTGTTGGGTAAAAATGCCCATGGAACGCCCATGTTGAGCTGATTTTTTGCAAAAACAATAAGCTTTATATTTTTGTACTTAAAAGTATGAATTTCTAAGTGTTTTTTGCACATCAAGTGCGCTTAAATTATGATTTAATATGATTTATTCCTGTGTAAGTTACATACAAATTTTAAATTTTTGTTAAAATATGATTTTTGGTGAACAATTTACTTCATGATTTTTCATGTACCTTACCAATACAATTTATTCCTGTGTATTATTGTGTGAATTGTTCAATTATTTGCTTTGTTTATTTTTTAAAAAACAAATTTAATTATGCACTTTTGTAATGTATGCATCTCCTCCCCATGTGAAAATGCAGTATACGCCCCTTAGCGAGACACCCTGTTTTCAGGGTAAAAAGTGACTTTAGATCATTCCACCAGGGAAATAGAAGGGCTGGTGAGCATTCTTTATTAATCTCACCAGCCCAGAGACCTTTAAATATTCGGGCCCTAAGTTATCCCAAACACCTTACTCAGGGCTACATTATGAGTGAAGTGCTATTTATCTCTACAAGTAAGCTTTTTGTGCGCCAAACTTGGAATATTGCTAACACCCTACTCGCACCCAAACCGATCGCATTTACCAAAGTGTACTAACCAGACATAAAATTTGAATATTTCACATTCCAATCCTCTTCACATAGAAGAATATGTTCTATTTATTTATTTATTTTTGGTAAAATATACAAATTTCAAAAAGTGAATCCACCCTCCTGGGTCAGCTACCTGGGTGCAAATATGTGGATAATAGAGACTAAAGAAAATGCACTCACAGGACTTTAGGATATCTATAAGTCAAAAGTTTATTGACATTTCTGGGACTGATATATCCCCTTCTTCAGAATTACAATACTGTGCCAAACAACACTCTTATATAGTCTATACAGTGAAACAAAATCAATTAATCCAAACCTGGTGTGAATAATCAAATCAAACATGCAAGATTCCTACCAACCAACAAAAGAAGGCACCCGGTCTCCAGCAATCCCAGGAAACTTGAAACAGGACCAGTATATCAGGTAAAATCAAAAGTCTTTTTATTTGACATCCAAAAACATGATAAGTCAGGCTGGGTCAAACATGTTTCATATCAGAATACTGTCTAAACTTTATCAATGACCACCTGCAAATTAATGACTAAACAGCTAGAGAATATATACCTACATGGCACCTCCCTAAAATCTAACAACCTATCCTAGCAGCAAACCTCTTGATTAGTATTTGACACACCTATGTTTAACACACCTTGGGATTGCAAAAAGAGGTTAAATAGAAAGGAAGGCAAGCCATGTACAAAAAATCATCAGTGAAAAAAGACAAATCCTAAGCAGTGATTAAATGTGAACTCAATAACATTAGAACTTATTATGTACAGTTTAAAAAAATACACAAATATTTGTATGATTACTTTATTTAACAAATAATTTAATGTCCCATTCAGAATTCAAACCCTTTGGCACTACAGTTTCCAATTGAACAATCCAAAAAACTTCCCTTTGTCTGAGAGTTTCCTCTCTATTGCCACCTCTGGGGTGTCTGGGAATGGATTGGATACACTGAATGGTGTTCTTTCTTAAAATGTAGTGACACAGGAGTTGGTTCTTCAATGGACCTAAGAGATGCTCCAAAAATCTATCTTTCAGGGGGCGTGTAGTGAGCCCTACATATTGCTTATAGCACACCCTGCAGGTCAAAAGATAAATAACAAATGTGGAATTACAAGTAGAATATTGTTGAATCTGGTAAACTTTACCCGTAACTTGGGATTTAAACTCTGAGCCAAACAAGGCATAAGTACAAGATTTATATCTACTGCTTTTGCATTTATGAAATCCAGGTTTTAAAGAAAGCCAATTTTCCTTTTTTATTACCGGCAGCATAGATGGAGACAAAATATTGCCTAAAGTTTTGGCTTTGCGAGAAACAAAACCACATCATACCTGCACAGTATCTCTAAGTCCATCATCAGCCTCTAGTATAGACGATGAATCACGCACTATTTTACAAATTTTATGATATTCACTACTGTACGTAGTGATGAATTTTGTTTTGTTTTGTAAGGAGTTAGGCTCCCTTTTTGTATCAAACAGGGAATCCCTATCCAGAGGATCAACTTGTTTTTTAGCCCTTTCAAGGTTATTCTTATCATAACCTCTTTGTAAAAAATGATCAGTTAGTTCCTTGGCGTGAAATTCATACCTTGTTGGATTAGTGCAGTTACGTTTGACACAAATATATTGACTTTTGGGTATAGATACTACTGTATGCCTCAGATGACAAGAGGTAGCATTAAGGATGGTGTTCCAAGACACCTCTTTGCGATACAATTCTACCTCAATAATTTGTTCGTCAATGTTGGCCAGTAGTTCTATGTCCAAATAAGAGACTCTCTCTCTACTGTTTACATAAGTAAATTTTAAGTTCAAGTCATTATCCTGTAAAAACGCTATAAAGGAGGGAATTGTCTCCTCTGACCCTTTCCAGACAAACAAAAGGTCATCAATATAGCGACCAAAATACAGTATATGTTCTTTGTATGGATTAGCATCTCCAAAGACGCGGGACAGCTCCCACCAACCCAAATAAAGGTTGGCATAGGAGGGGGCAAACTTAGCCCCCTAGCTGTCCCACGCCTCTGGAGATAGTAATCTCCTTCGAACATGAAGAAATTATGGGTAAGAAGAAAATCAATAGATCTAAGAACAAATTCCTTCAATTCAATATTATAGCTGGAGAATTTATCAAGGAAAAATCTGATAGCCTCAATACCCTTGTCATGAGGGATACGTATAAAGGGAAATAACATCCACCGAAATGAATGAATATCCTGGTTCCCATTTTAATTTCTCAATCTGTTTGATGACATCACTGGTGTCTCTCACATAACTCATTAATTTTACTACCATGGGTTGTAGGTAGGCATCAATTACCTCAGACAGAAGTTCTATTAAAGAACCAATTCCAGCCACTATAGGGCAACCTGGAGGCTTCCACAAACTCTTATGAATTTTAGGCAGATAATGAAATATCGGCACTTTAGGATATTTAACTTTCAGAAGTTCCAAATTCTTTTGTGTGATAACCCCGTTGTAGGCAGCCCAATCAATGATGGAATTGAGTTCCCTTTGAAAATGAAAGGTAGGATTATTGGGTAATTTAAGATAAACCTCATCATCTGAAAGCTGTCTGCAAGCTTCCTCTAAATAATCCTGTTTATTCAAAACTACAATTTTACCCCCCTTGTCTGATCCTCAAATCACAATCTCCTGCATTTTCTCTAAAGATTTTAGAGCTTGATATTCCTTTTTGGTTAAGTTGTCACCTTTATGTGAATTCCAGTCAATACTGGCATGTAACTCCTTCAGCTTCAACTCAACAGTTTTTTGGAAAACCTCAATGGCGCTAGATCTTGTCTTTATTGGATAAAAATCTGATTTTGATCTCAATTTACTGATGTCAATTTTATCAGAACTATCTGTATCTACCGCCATTGAGTTTTCCTGTTCAAAGGATACCAAATCCAATAATGCACATTTATCTGAAAAATCCTTAATTGTCTCAGTATCTGGATCTCTGCCCTCATCCTCTAAAACAGTATTAGCTGAATCAGCTCCTAAAAAATGTTTCTTTTCATGGCTTGCCTTCCTTTCTATTAAACCTCTTTTTGCAATCCCAAGGTGTGTTAAACATAGGTGTGTCAAATACTAATCAAGAGGTTTGCTGCTAGGATAGGTTGTTAGATTTTAGGTAAGTACCATGTAGGTATATATTCTCTAGCTGTTTAGTCATTAGTTTGCAGGTGGTCATTGATAAAGTTTAGACAGTATTCTGATATGAAACATGTTTGACCCAGCCTGACTTATCATGTTTTTGGATGTCAAATAAAAAGACTTTTGCTTTTACCATATATACTGGTCCTGTTTCAAGTTTCCTGGGATTGTTGGAGACTGGGTGCCTTCTTTTGTTGGTTGGTGTGTTTCTGTGAAGGAGCGTTGGATGGATCGCTCGTGAGTGGCACTGGAGGATGACGTCATCAGCGGGGGATGAATTGAGCAGTGTTCGGATGTATACAGCGTGAAGGCGGCTGATTTGACTGTGCGATCACTTCGTCTGGTGTGAGTGATATCCTGAGCACTGCCTTTTCTTGTTGTCGGTCATGCAAGATTCCTAGCTGGAAAGCACGCCATGCGTTCCACAGAACCGGAAGTGACCTCATTTTGGAATAACATAAAAATAACATAAAAATATATATCAAGACGATTTATACAAAATTGGTGAACATCAAGAAAAATAAACATAACAGCCATATCAACACACGTAATGTGAATACAATCAGGTGTGGCATTAAGTCCACGGGGGTGGATGGTCCCCAATCTGTACATCCATTCAGCTTCCCGTCTCAGGAGAATTTTTTCTCTGTCTCCACCCCTGTCCAGTTCCGGAACATGATAGATGAGGATAGTTCTTATAGAAGATACCGGATGGCCCCTCTCAGCACAGTGGCGTGCTACAGGTTGATCAGAGTAGCATTTGTCCAAAGCTTGCCTTATGGCCGATCTCACTTACGGTTTCGGAATGTATTACATGAAATAGAGAACCTGATCTTAAAGATTTTATTTCTGTGGGGGTGATGAAAGGATTTTGTTGCAATTAGACTGTTGCAATTAGGCTGTTGCAAATACCTAGGATGTGTAACTTGCAACAGCCTAATTGCAAGAAAATCCTTTCATCACCCCCACAGAAATAAAATCATTAAGATTAGGTTCTCTATTTCATGTAATACAACACATGTGAGCTATATCCTCATTTGAGGGTTAAAGTTAATACAAAGATTCTACACTCAGACTCTTAGCTAATCCCAAATGGTGATGTAACCTCAAAAACACTATCACCGAAGTTTAGAAGAGAAGAAAAAGTGATTGGGATAGCGCTATGCAGCTGCGAGTCTTATAAAGTGAAATAAATATATATTAGTTTGGATCTATTTTTATCTGAATATGAAGGTGTCCCTGTTTTGGGTTGTTCAATTATGGGATTACTATTTTGATATATAAGGATCCCCGGTTTATTTTGATCATATAACCTGGATGATAGAGTAATTTCTATATTTTTAAAATAGTCTTATGTCCTATGTTTTTTATATATAAGTATCTTATAGATATTATTATAAAATATGATGTAAAAGAAGAGAGAGGAGCAAGTGCTTTAAGATATATGTATTTTATTCCTATACAGATAAGGTTCTTATCGTATAATAGTTAACAATAAAATCTAACACATAGATGCCGGCATCTAGATTTAAAACCACATTAAAACAGTTTTTTATTTGAAATTTATACTCCCTTGTTTTCTTTTTTTTGGTTAAAATCCGGGTTCTTCAGGTATTTCCTGATCCAATTGTGGATTTTCTCCTTGTGTCTGTGTAGCCCTTAAGCCAGGTGATTGAGGCTGGAGCGGTTACTGGATCCTTGGATAGGAATTACACATATGGAGTCTGTCCCTAGAAAGTGGGATATGGCTCGATGTACCTATCCTAGCCAGCCCGAACACGAGAAAGACCTCTCACCTGCTGGGTTCTGTGTTTAGATATCCTGTGACTGTCAGCAATCTCTAAGCGTTTCAGCCTGGGGCCTTTATCAAGATGAAATACCTGAAGAACCCGGATTTTAACCAAAAAAAAGAAAACAAGGGAGAACATACGGAACTACTTCACCAAAGGACCGGCCGGTCACAACTTTAACGGAGGAGATCCAGAATATGGACAATATAAAAAGGTTTTTATAACAAGAGACAATCTGCTTATACACGTATATATGACAGATAAATCCACTTACTACCATTTACCGCTGTGACAAACCACCGTAGACCTGGAATATCAATGTCTAAGTAAAAATACGTGGTATTCACACTCATCTAGCTAATATATTGTAAAACTAGATCTGCACTGAAAAATTGTAATTGTAACAAACAAAATATACGATACATGTATGTCAAGGAATAGAAACTTTTTGTTTTTTATCAGATGTTGCCAATCAGAGCTGCTTTCATAAAACCACGGTTATAGTCCAAAACCAGCAGTAATACTGATAGAATATAACAAGTATAAATTTCAAATAAAAAACTGTTTTAATGTGGTTTTAAATCTAGATGCCGGCATCTATGTGTTAGATTTTATTGTTAACTATTATACGATAAGAACCTTATCTGTATAGGAATAAAATACATATATCTTAAAGCACTTGCTCCTCTCTCTTCTTTTACATCATATTTTATAATAATATCTATAAGATACTTATATATAAAAAACATAGGACATAAGACTATTTTAAAAATATAGAAATTACTCTATCATCCAGGTTATATGATCAAAATAAACCGGGGATCCTTATATATCAAAATAGTAATCCCATAATTGAACAACCCAAAACAGGGACACCTTCATATTCAGATAAAAATAGATCCAAACTAATATATATTTATTTCACTTTATAAGACTCGCAGCTGCATAGCGCTATCCCAATCACTTTTTCTTCTATATCCTCATTTGCCCCTGTGCCCTTTACTATGTGGGTAAAATGCTGGGTACCATGAAAGAAAGAATGTCCAACCATAGATCGGCCATAAGGCAGGCTTTGGACAAAGGCTACTCTGATCAACCTGTGGCGCACCACTGTGCTGGGAGGGGTCATCCGGTATCTTGTATAATAACTATCCTCATCAATCATGTTCCGGAACTGAACAGGGGTGGAGACAGAGGAAAAATTCTCCTGAGAAGGGAAGCAGAATGGATGTACAAATTGGGGACCATCCACCCCCATGGATTTAACACCACACCTGATTTTAAGGCAAACATATAGGAGATAACACCTGATATAGACCAGGGGTGCTCTGTGCAAGTGGAGACAGTGGCTATAAGGTCTGCGGCAAACCTTTTGGTCTGCATGCTCTACTGGTACATTAATGGTGCCTGGGGTGTTTGCTGGTATCATTTTTCTGATCCTGCAAACACCCTGACATATTTCTGTACAGTTTTACAGATGATTTTCAGTCACTCATGACATTTGGTGTTCCCTATTGGGCCTTCAGTATATGTATTTTTGCATATATATATTTTCAAGTATGTTATGGCATACATTACAGCATGTAATTACTAACCTGATTCCAAAGGAATAAAGTCTATGATGTTTATTTCCAAAGTCATTTGTTCTGTTGAATTTATCTGTTCAAGAACCTTGTATTTATTGTATATATTATTCAAGGTATTTGGTTAATTTGTAACCACTTTGATATATCATGTTTATATCAAGCACTGAATACACTTGTTGATATGTTCTTGGTTTAAACGATTTGGTAAAGGTGCATCTGAGCATTTGGCTTACTTAAAGGGACACTGAACCCAAATTTTTTATTTTGTGATTCAGATAGAGCTTGCAATTTTAAGCAACTTTCTAATTTACTCCTATTATCAATTTTTCTTCGTTCTCTTGCTATCTTTATTTGAAAAAAGAAGACATCTAAGCTTTTTTTCTGGACAGCAGTTTTTGATTGGTGGATGAATTTATCCACCAATCAGCAAGGACAACCTAGGTTGTTCACCAAAAATGGGCCGGCATCTAACTTACATTCTTGCATTTCAAATAAAGATACCAAGAGAATAAAGAAAATTTGATAATAGGAGTAAATTACAAAGTTGCTTAAAATTTCATGCGCTATCTGAATCACAAAAGAAAAAATTTGGGTTCAGTGTCCCTCTAAGTCGCTGGAAATGAGATACCAATAAATAAAGATGTTTTGGTTCTTTATCACATGAATGGATATGTGATAAACCATACATCTCTTAGTCCCTCCGGCCAGCATCCTTGTCTCACAGGATTCTTGTGCACCTAAATATTGCTAACACTGCAAACATGTACATATTGTATAATTTATACTATTTTATTATGCACAGAAATCTAGGACATGAGGCTCTCTTGGTATAGTCATGCATACAGGCACTCGCACTTGATAGCATCTACGGTTATCATGGCAACCAATACACTGCATCTATTGAAAGTTGAAAGTATACACACTAGAATTCATTCACATTGCGTGTGTTGATATGTCTGTGATGTTTATTTTTCTTGATGTTCACCTATTTTGTATAAATCGTCTTGATATATATTTTTATGTTATTCCGAAACCGGAAGTGAGGTCACTTCCGGTTCTGTGGAACGTATAGTGCGCGTTACAGCTACGAATCTTGCATGCTTGATTTGATTGTTCACACCAGGTTTGGAATAATTGATTTTGTTTCACTGTATATAAGAGTGTTGTTTGGCACAGTATTGTAATTCTGAAGAATGGGATCTATGAGTCCCTGAAACGTCAATAAACTTTTGACTTATTGATATCCTAAAGTCCTGTGAGTGCATTTTATTTGGTCTCTCTCTCTCTCTCTCTCTCTCTCTCTCTCTCTCTCTCTCTCTATATATATATATATATATATATATATATATACAGGGAGTGCAGAATTATTAGGCAAATGAGTATTTTGACCACATCATCCTCTTTATACATGTTGTCTTACTCCAAGCTGTATAGGCTCGAAAACCTACTACCAATTAAGCATATTAGGTGATGTGCATCTCTGTAATGAGAAGGGGTGTGGTCTAATGACATCAACACCCTATATCAGGTGTGCATAATTATTAGGCAACTTCCTTTCCTTTGGCAAAATGGGTCAAAAGAAGGACTTGACAGGCTCAGAAAAGTCAAAAATAGTGAGATATCTTGCAGAGGGATGCAGCACTCTTAAAATTGCAAAGCTTCTGAAGCGTGATCATCGAACAATCAAGCGTTTCATTCAAAATAGTCAACAGGGTCGCAAGAAGCGTGTGGAAAAACCAAGGCGCAAAATAACTGCCCATGAACTGAGAAAAGTCAAGCGTGCAGCTGCCAAGATGCCACTTGCCACCAGTTTGGCCATATTTCAGAGCTGCAACATCACTGGAGTGCCCAAAAGCACAAGGTGTGCAATACTCAGAGACATGGCCAAGGTAAGAAAGGCTGAAAGACGACCACCACTGAACAAGACACACAAGCTGAAACGTCAAGACTGGGCCAAGAAATATCTCAAGACTGATTTTTCTAAGGTTTTATGGACTGATGAAATGAGAGTGAGTCTTGATGGGCCAGATGGATGGGCCCATGGCTGGATTGGTAAAGGGCAGAGAGCTCCAGTCCGACTCAGACGCCAGCAAGGTGGAGGTGGAGTACTGGTTTGGGCTGGTATCATCAAAGATGAGCTTGTGAGGCCTTTTCGGGTTGAGGATGGAGTCAAGCTCAACTCCCAGTCCTACTGCCAGTTTCTGGAAGACACCTTCTTCAAGCAGTGTTACAGGAAGAAGTCTGCATCCTTCAAGAAAAACATGATTTTCATGCAGGACAATGGTCCATCACACGCGTCCAAGTACTCCACAGCGTGGCTGACAAGAAAGGGTATAAAAGAAGAAAATCTAATGACATGGCCTCCTTGTTCACCTGATCTGAACCCCATTGAGAACCTGTGGTCCATCATCAAATGTGAGATTTACAAGGAGGGAAAACAGTACACCTCTCTGAACAGTGTCTGGGAGTCTGTGGTTGCTGCTGCACGCAACGTTGATGGTAAACAGATCAAAACACTGACAGAATCCATGGATGGCAGGCTTTTGAGTGTCCTTGCAAAGAAAGGTGGCTATATTGGTCACTGATTTGTTTTTGTTTTGTTTTTGAATGTCAGAAATGTATATTTGTGAATGTTGAGATGTTATATTGGTTTCACTGGTAAAAATAAATAATTGAAATGGGTATATATTTGTTTTTTGTTAAGTTGCCTAATAATTATGCACAGTAATAGTCACCTGCACACACAGATATCCCCCTAAAATAGCTATAACTAAAAACAAACTAAAAACTACTTCCAAAAATATTCAGCTTTGATATTAATGAGTTTTTTGGGTTCATTGAGAACATGGTTGTTGTTCAATAATAAAATTAATCCTCAAAAATACAACTTGCCTAATAATTTTGCACTCCCTGTATATATACACACATATATGATTATATAAAGGTATATATATATATATATATATATATATATATATATATATATAAAAATATATATATATATATATATATATATATAGAGAGAGAGAGAGAGAGAGAGAGAGAGAATATTGGAATGTAAAGTATTTACAGTAAATGCACAGTTAAACACTTTATTAACCCCTTTAACCAATATGATGTATATATAAATATTGTGCAGTACTTTGCTTATTGTACGTATAGATACATTGCAGCTGCCGGAAGCTCCAGCAGTCTCTGCTGTTAAGTTACATCAGAGAGCCCTACACTACAGAAAAATAAAAATAAAGAGAGAGGGAAGGATGGGGAGCTACACTACAGAAAAAAAGGTGAGGGGGTTGCTAAATAAATAGGTAAAACACATACACCTAGATTACAAGTTGTGCATTCGTGTTTTAACGCTGAAAAAATAGGCATTTCAGCATTAAAACAGCACCACAGCCATTACAAGTCTTGTCTGTATAGTTGTACCGCAAGCCTTTTAGCCTGTACCGCAACATCAGCCCCGCACACGTAAAAATGAAATGTTTTCATGGGACTTCCATAGCGTTGCCATTACGAGTTTTGCGGTCAGGCTTAAAAGCTAGCGTTGCAGCCTATACTGACAAGATCCATTCCGCAATCTAAAAGCAGTAGTTATGAGTTTTACGCTACAAAACTGTAACATAAAACTCATAACTAAAGTGTTACAAGTACACTATACACCCATAAACCCCCTACCTATTAACCCCTAAACCGAGGCACTCCCGCATAGCAAATACTATATTAAACTTATTAACCCCTAATCTGCCGATCCTGACATCGTCGCCACTAAAAAGAATTATAAACCCCTATTCCGCCGCTCCCTGACATCATCACTTCTATTTAAATATTATTAACCCCTAATCTTCCGTCCGCCCACATCTCCCCCACTGTACTAAAGTTATTAAGCCTTACACCGCCGCCACTATAATAAACCTATTAACCCCTAAACCTGAATCCAATAGAATGAGAGGATTTTAGTAGGTCTAATTCCTATTGGCTGATTTACATTTTTCAGTCAATAGGAATGCAAGGAACGCCATTTTGAAACGGTTCCCTTGCATTGAAGATTCAGTGTAAGGCAGCGACCGTATGAAGAGGATGCTCTGCGCTGGATGTCTTCAGGATGGACCTGCTCCGCGCCACCAAGATCAAAATAGAAGATGCCGCCTGGATGAAGATAGAAGAGGCCGCCTGGTTGAAGACTTCTCGCCGCCTAGATGAGGACTTCGCCGCCTAGATGAAGATAGAAGAGGCCGTCTGGATGAAGATCGTTCAAGCGGGACTTCAAAAACTGTAAGTGGATCGTCAGGGGGTTAGTGTTTTTTTAAGGTTTTTTTGGGTGGTTTTTTTTTTAGATTAGGGTTTGGGCAGCAAAAGAGCTAAATGCCCTTTTAAGGGCAATGTCCATACAAATGCCCTTTTCAGGGCAATGGGTAGATTAGGTTTTTTAGATAGTTTTTTTTTTATTTTGGGGGTTTGGGGGGTTTGTAATGTTAGTGGGGCTTTGTAAAAAAAAATTCTGGTAAAAGAGCTGTTTAACTTAGGGCAATGCCCTACAAAAGGCCTTTTTAAGGGCTATTGGTAGTTTATTCTACATTAGGTTTTTTATTTTGGGGTGTTTTTCATTTATATATGGGTATTAGAATAGGAATATTTTTTATTATTTTTGATCATTTGTTTGTTATTTTGTGTAATGTATTTTTTTCATTTTGGGGTGGGTTATTATTTTTAGATTAGGGCTTGGGCAGCAAAAGAGCTAAATGCCCTTTTAAGGGCAATGCCCATACAAATGCCCTTTTCAGGGCAATATGAAGATTAGGTTTTACTTTATTTTTATTTTGGCGGGTGGGGGATTGTATACTGTTAGGGGTGTTTGTTTTGTAGCAAAAGAGCTGTTAACTTTAGGGCAATGCCCTACAAAAGGCCCTTTTAAGGGCCCTTGGTAGTTTATTATAGATTAGGAGTTTTTTTTATTTTGGGGTGTTTTTTTGAAAGGGTTTTAGAATAGGAATATTTTTTATTGTTTTAGATAATTTTGTTTGTTATTTTTTGTAATGGTAGGTTTTTTATTTTTTGTAATTTTAGTGTTTTTAATTTTTTGTAATGTTAGGTTTTAGTGTAAGGCAGCTTCGGTTTTATTTCACAGGTAGGTTTGTATTCATTTTAACCAGGTAGTTAGTAAATAGTTAATAACTATTTACTAACTAGTCTACCTAGTTAAAATAAATAAATAAATACATACTTACCTGTGAAATAAAAATAAAACCCAAGCTAGCTACAATATAACTATTAGTTATATTGTAGTTAGCTTAGGTTTAATTTCACAGGTAAGTATGTATTTAGTTTTAAGTAGGTATTATTTAGTTAATAATTGTAACTTTAGTTTAGCTCTATTTTAAATTATGTTGAAGTTAGGGGGTGTTAGGGTTAGGGTTAGGTTTAGGGTTACGTTAGGGTTTTTAGGGGTTAATATAGTTTAATTTAAGTTGTTGTGATGTGGGGGTCTGGCGGTTTAGGGATTAATAGGTTTATTTAGTGGTAGTGATGTGGGAAGCCAGAGGTTTAGGGGTTAATACCTTTATTTAGTGGCGGCGATATCGAGAGCGACAGATTAGGGGTTAATAACTGTAGGTAGGTGCCGGTGATGTCGGGGGCAGCAGATTAGGGGTGTTTAGACTTGGAGTTTATGTTAGGGTGTTAGGTTTAAACGTAACTTTTATTTTCCCCATAGACATCAATGGGGCTGCATTACAGAGCTTTTCATTCTGCGATCGCAGGTGTTAGGCTTTTTTCTGACCCACTCTCCCTATTGATGTCTATGGGGGAAGTGTGCACGAGCACGTCAAAACAGAGCTTGTATTTTGTGCAGTATGGAGCTCAATGCAACCATATCGCATGCACAAGCCGGCTGTTTGAAAACTTGCAATTGCAGCACTATAGGGAGTTAAATAACGCAACTTTTGTTGCGTTTGTTAATTTCCCTATAGTGAGCATAACTCGTAATCTAGCTGATATTTAGGTATTTTATAGGTACTGGCAGACAGCTGCCAGTACCCAAGATGGAAGGCACAAGTTAGAGGGTGGAGGGCTAGAGAGCTGTTTGGGAGGGATCAGGGAGGTTGGAGGGTAAGGGGAGATCCTACACTCCAGAAAAATAAAATACTTAAATATTCATATTGGCAAACTGTCTACCAGTATCTAATATAGTTGTGACCAGTGGGGGTGAGGGAAGGAAGAGAGGGATCAGGCGGTGGAAAGTGTCAGATGGGAGGGTAATATCTACACTAAAGCTAAAATTAACCTTACAAGCTACCTGATTAACCCCTTCACTGCCGGGAATAATAGAAGTGTGGTGCACAGCTGCAATAAGGGGCATTCTAATTACCAAAAAGCAATGACAAAGCCATGCATGTCTGCTATTTTTGAACAAAGGGGATCTTAGAGAAGCTTTTATAATCATTTGTGCCATGATTGCACAAGTGGTATATAAATAATTTCAGTGAGAAACCCAAAGTTTGTGAAAAAGTTAAGATTTTTTTTTATATACATTTGGAGGTTAAAATGGTGGCATGAAACATACTAAAATAGGCATAGATCAATACCTTGGGTTGTCTACTTAAAAAAAACAAAAAAAAAAAACCAATATATATATATATATATATATATATATATATATATATATATATATATATATATATATATATATATATAATTTTGACAGGTAAATAAAACTAAAGCAAAAATGCTAAAATTCTCAGGTATTTTGGGCAAGTTATTTTCTGAAAGTCCCGGTAGTGAAGGGGTTACATATGAATATTGCAATAATATGATTTTACATGTTTTCATCTACTTGACTGCAAAGGACTCCAATGCGCTTATATATATGTATATATATATATATGTGTGTGTATATATATATATATATATTTAGACATGTATATGTATGTGTCTCTATGTTAAAGCCCTTTGCAGACTTTTTTTTCTGAGACCTCATATCTTTTATCCATTATAACTTTTTATTGCAATTTTTTTAATAATCATTTTATTAGAGTGTAGTTGTACTTTTAAATATAATTTTGGTGTGTTTTTTGCAACTTTTTTGTCTCACGAAAACAGTTAATCAGATTTCTGAATTTGCGCTATCCTGATGCGCGTTAAATTTGATTGCGCTCAAGTGAACACATTTACTTTCAACCTGTAATAGACAAAGAGCTGCGGTAAACCCCTTATCGTTCACACGCAACAGTTAGTGCGCCACTCGTAATCTAGCCCACAGGGTGGTAATTTTTTTTTTTACTAGTGGTTTTAGGTTTACAGTAATAGGGGCCTGAGTCATGGTTTTTAAAGGGTGTTTAGTGGTAGTATTGTTAGTCTATGATTACAGCTGGAAGGCAGCTGAAACATGTTAGACAATTTGTTCCATGTATACTGCCTTCTGACAGGATCCTACCAGCACATATTTTGTATTTTATGTTTTTTTTTTAAACTTAGTTAGTTAATTTATCGTATGATCGTATGATATTCCACACAGTAATTATTTACACAGTTCAATATTTTGGACACTTTATTGCCTGTTTTATATATTTACCTTAGATTGTCCTCAGCAAAAGAGAACAATAAGGTAAATCCCATATTCCAATATGGCGGCACCTATTACTTTACAGAAACTAAAGTCTGTAATATTGACTAAGGGCTAGATTATGAGTGGAGCGCTGATATTTGAAGTTGAGCGCAACGCGAAGACGACCTGCATTGCATGGAAGGTGTTCGCTCACAAGAGCGCGCTTCCATAGGCTCCAATGGGAGCTTCGTTCTCATGCCGATAGTCACGGCAGAGAACCTAGCACAGCAAAGGGAATAAGTTGTGCAGCGATTTGCAGCAAAGTTTAAATACAGTATATATGAATATATACATATATATTTATGAATTTATATACATATTAACACATATATATATATATACAGGGAGTGCAGAATTATTAGGCAAATGAGTATTTTGACCACATCATCCTCTTTATGCATGTTGTCTTACTCCAAGCTGTATAGGCTCGAAAGCCTACTACCAATTAAGCATATTAGGTGATGTGCATCTCTGTAATGAGAAGGGGTGTGGTCTAATGACATCAACACCCTATATCAGCTGTGCATAATTATTAGGCAACTTCCATTCCTTTGGCAAAATGGGTCAAAAGAGGACTTGACAGGCTCAGAAAAGTCAAAAATAGTGAGATATCTTGCAGAGGGATGCAGCACTCTTAAAATTGCAAAGCTTCTGAAGCGTGATCATCGAACAATCAAGCGTTTCATTCAAAATAGTCAACAGGGTCGCAAGAAGCGTGTGGAAAAACCAAGGTGCAAAATAACTGCCCATGAACTGAGAAAAGTCAAGCGTGCAGCTGCCAAGATGCCACTTGCCACCAGTTTGGCCATATTTCAGAGCTGCAACATCACTGGAGTGCCCAAAAGCACAAGGTGTGCAATACTCAGAGACATGGCCAAGGTAAGAAAGGCTGAAAGACGACCACCACTGAACAAGACACACAAGCTGAAACGTCAAGACTGGGCCAAGAAATATCTCAAGACTGATTTTTCTAAGGTTTTATAGAGTGATGAAATGAGAGTGAGTCTTGATGGGCCAGATGGATGGGCCCGTGGCTAGATTGGTAAAGGGCAGAGAGCTCCAGTCCGACTCAGACGCCAGCAAGGTGGAGGTGGAGTACTGGTTTGGGCTGGTATCATCAAAGATGAGCTTGTGAGGCCTTTTCGGGTTGAGGATGGAGTCAAGCTCAACTCCCAGTCCTACTGCCAGTTTCTGGAAGACACCTTCTTCAAGCAGTGTTACAGGAAGAAGTCTGCATCCTTCAAGAAAAACATGATTTTCATGCAGGACAATGGTCCATCACACGCGTCCAAGTACTCCACAGCGTGGCTGGCAAGAAAGGGTATAAAAGAAGAAAATCTAATGACATGGCCTCCTTGTTCACCTGATCTGAACCCCATTGAGAACCTGTGGTCCATCATCAAATGTGAGATTTACAAGGAGGGAAAACAGTACACCTCTCTGAACAGTGTCTGGGAGTCTGTGGTTGCTGCTGCACGCAACGTTGATGGTAAACAGATCAAAACACTGACAGAATCCATGGATGGCAGGCTTTTGAGTGTCCTTGCAAAGAAAGGTGGCTATATTGGTCACTGATTTGTTTTTGTTTTGTTTTTGAATGTCAGAAATGTATATTTGTGAATGTTGAGATGTTATATTGGTTTCACTGGTAAAAATAAATCATTGAAATGGGTATATATTTGTTTTTTGTTAAGTTGCCTAATAATTATGCACAGTAATAGTCACCTGCACACACAGATATCCCCCTAAAATAGCTAAAACTAAAAACAAACTAAAAACTACTTCCAAAAATATTCAGCTTTGATATTAATGAGTTTTTTGGGTTCATTGAGAACATGGTTGTTGTTCAATAATAAAATTAATCCTCAAAAATACAACTTGCCTAATAATTCTGCACTCCCTGTATATGTATATTAGCAGCGCTATAGAATGTGGCGTCCCTATACAAATAAATGATCATAATAATAATAATAATATGCATATATATTTAGAGTAAGAACACAGTCCCGCAATGTAAAGTTAAAGATGGTACTATTTTTTTTAATCTTTATTAAGGAGCTATACACATTATTTGGGGGGAAATTGGGGGACATTTATTTCTTACCTCTGGTTAATGAAGTCTAGCGCAAAGTGCCACTGCAAGCTCACAGTAGCATTAACTAGCCACTTATAAAGGATGGTTATTTAACATGCGCCCGTAAACGGACTAATTTGCCCCTTTACTGGCGTACATTAAATAAGCGCTTCACTTGTAATCTTGCCCTAAAACGTTACACTTATTTCTTCAATATTTAAACAACTATCATAATTAAAATATATATATTTATTCATATTATTATAATGCTCATATTTGCTTTTATTACATTATCTAACATTTATTAACTGTTTAATATACTTTTTTTTTTTTAACATTTACACATTTAGCCATCATTTGGAATAGTCCCAGAGGAATATATTAATAATTGGGAAGGAACTCAACTAAAAGTAACTAAAATCTCAATTTCTACCTTTGTAATGTGTGGCTGTCAATATTCCTTAGCAAGATTTTTTTTTACAAATATAAAGTTTTTGCTCTTTTATTTATTTATTAGTTACTGTGCATTATGCCTGCTTTCTCAGCTGTTCCTAGATTGGTATTCCTGGAGGTGGAGGTACAACCCTTTTCTTGGCAAGATTATTGAGGAGAGAGTTTTGCAGTTTGGATTCTTGGCAGAGGAAGTACTTGCTTTCCTTTAGGCCTCAGTTTTGCTCCTAGATTTATGCCCATAGGCTTTCAACTTGTGTGGGCTATTCTGTAGTCTGAAGCAAAGAGCTGGAAATCTGCAAGCTATAGCTCTGTACAACAGAGCGGGACAACAGCTCAGATGTGGAAAAGGGTGTGTATATATAATCAAAAACTATATATACATTACATTACTATAAATGTATGTGATTTAAAATGTGTGTGTGTGTGAGTGAGTGTGGGTCTGTGTGAGTGTATACTTATTAGCAAACGAGTATTTTTGAGTAAAAATTTGATTTAATGTACTTTTCATTGTGATCACATAAGTACACATTTTTGTCTAATAGGTGCTTTTTTGTTTGGTGTAAATACAAGTTGGTTGCTAGGATGTAAAGGTTTAGGGGTATATTTATCAATGTGCGAGCCGACATGATACGAAGTAGCGTATCATGTCCGCTGCATATCGATAAATGCTGACCCCATACGCTGTCGGCATTTATCATTGCACCAGCAGTTCTTGTGAACTGCAGGTGCAATGCCGCCCCCTGCAGATTCGCTAGCAGGGGATGTCAATCAACCCGATCGTATTCGATTGGGTTGATTTCTGTCTTCCGCCTCAGAGCAGATGGACAAGTTATGGAGCAGAGGTCTTTACACTGCTGCTTTATAACTTCTGTTTTCAGGTTTGCCGGAAACAAGGGGCATCAAGCGCTATACGGAGCTTGATAAATATGCCCCTTAATGTCACTAATTTTGATTCTTTTGAACATACTCAGTAGATGCAAACAACATAAAATAAAATTAATCAAGACATACTCAGTTATGATTTGGTAGTAGAGATTTGTGGGAGTTGTTCTAGATATTATTCTGTATGGTGCTGTAGCCTGTCCCTGAAAAAGTGTCCTGAAGCCACCTCCCCCCAACACACGCACACATTACACATATACACATAAGCACACACAGACACACACATAAGCACACCCATATTACACATATACACATAAGCACATACACACATTACTCATACACACGTAAGCACACACACACACACATTACACATAAGCATGCACACATTAAACATATACACGTAAGCACACACAGACACACACATTACACATAAGCACACCCATATTACACATATACACATAAGCACATACACACATTACTCATACACACGTAAGCACACACACACACACACACACATTACACATAAGCACACCCATATTACACATATACACATAAGCACATACACATATTACTCATACACACGTAAGCACACACACACACACACACACACACATTACACATAAGCATGCACACATTAAACATATACACGTAAGCACACACAGACACACACATTAGACATAAGCACACACAGACATACACATTACACATAAGCACACCCATATTACACATATACACATAAGCACATACACACATTACTCATACACACGTAAGCACACACACACATTAGACATAAGCACATAAGCACGCACACATTAAACATATACACATAAGCACACACAGACACACACATTAGACATAAGCACACACAGACACACACATTACACATAAGCACACACACACATTACTCATACACACGTAAGCACACACATTACACATTACACATAAGCACGCATACATTACACATATACACATAAGCACACACACAAACACATTACACATATACACATAAGCACATACACACATTACACATAAGCACATAAGCACACACACATTACACATATACACATAAGCACACACACATTACACATATACACATAAGTACACACACACACACATTTTACATATACACATAATAACACACACACATTACACATATACACATAAGCACACACACATTACACATATACACATAGGCACACACACACACGTTACACATATACACATAAGCACACACACATTACACATAAGCACACACACATTACACATATACAAATAAGCACACACATATACACATAAGCACACACTCATTACACATAAACACATACACACATTACACATAAACACATAACCATGTACACAGACACACACATTACACATATACACATAAGCACATACACACATTACTCATATACACGTAAGCACACACACACACATTACACATAAGCACGCACAGAGACACATACATTACACATATACACATAAGCACACACACACATTACACATATACACATAAACACACACGCAGACACACACATTACACATATACACATAAGCACAGACACACACATTGCACATATACACATAAGCACAGAAACACACATTACACATATACACAAAAGCACACACACATTACACATATACACATAAAAACACACACACACATGACCCCACATTTCTAAGTCATCCGTTCCCTTAAAGGGACAGACACACACATAAGCACACCCATATTACACATATACACATAAGCACATACACACATTACTCATACACACGTAAGCACACACACACACACACACATTACACATAAGCATGCACACATTAAACATATACACGTAAGCACACACAGACACACACATTACACATAAGCACACCCATATTACACATATACACATAAGCACATACACACATTACTCATACACACGTAAGCACACACACACACACACATTACACATAAGCACACCCATATTACACATATACACATAAGCACATACACATATTACTCATACACACGTAAGCACACACACACACACACACACATTACACATAAGCATGCACACATTAAACATATACACGTAAGCACACACAGACACACACATTAGACATAAGCACACACAGACATACACATTACACATAAGCACACCCATATTACACATATACACATAAGCACATACACACATTACTCATACACACGTAAGCACACACACACATTAGACATAAGCACATAAGCACGCACACATTAAACATATACACATAAGCACACACAGACACACACATTAGACATAAGCACACACAGACACACACATTACACATAAGCACACACACACATTACTCATACACACGTAAGCACACACATTACACATTACACATAAGCACGCATACATTACACATATACACATAAGCACACACACAAACACATTACACATATACACATAAGCACATACACACATTACACATAAGCACATAAGCACACACACATTACACATATACACATAAGCACACACACATTACACATATACACATAAGTACACACACACACATTTTACATATACACATAATAACACACACACATTACACATATACACATAAGCACACACACATTAAACATATACACATAGGCACACACACACACGTTACACATATACACATAAGCACACACACATTACACATAAGCACACACACATTACACATATACAAATAAGCACACACATATACACATAAGCACACACTCATTACACATAAACACATACACACATTACACATAAACACATAACCATGTACACAGACACACACATTACACATATACACATAAGCACATACACACATTACTCATATACACGTAAGCACACACACACACATTACACATAAGCACGCACAGAGACACATACATTACACATATACACATAAGCACACACACACATTACACATATACACATAAACACACACGCAGACACACACATTACACATATACACATAAGCACAGACACACACATTGCACATATACACATAAGCACAGAAACACACATTACACATATACACAAAAGCACACACACATTACACATATACACATAAAAACACACACACACATGACCCCACATTTCTAAGTCATCCGTTCCCTTAAAGGGACAGTCTAGTACAAAAAAAACTTTCATGATTCAGATAGGGCATGTAATTTTAAACAATTTTCCAATTTACTTTTATCACCAATTTTTCTTTGTTCTCTTGGTATTCTTAGTTGAAAGCTTAACTTAGGCGGTTCATATGCTAATTTCTTAGACCTTGAAGGCCGCCTCTTAAAAATGCATTTTAACAGGTTTTTCACCACTAGAGGGTGTTAGTTCATGTTTTTCATATAGATAACACTGTGCTTGTGCACGTGAAGTTACCTGGGAGCCATCACTGATTGGTTAAACTGCAAGTCTGTCAAAAGAACAAATAAAGGGGCAGTCTGCAGAGGCTTAGATACAAGATAATCACAGAGGTAAAACATATATAAATATAACTGTGTTGGTTATGCAAAACTAGGGAATGGGTAAACAAGGGATTATCTATCTTTTAAAACAATAACAATTCTGGTGTAGACTGTCCCTTTAAGTATCAATAAAGACAATACCACCAAGTTGGGAGAGAAAAGACTGCAGCTTATTTATTAAAACCAAACCCAATAATAAGTTAACATTATAACTTTTAACATTTAAAACACCTTTTAAAACATCTCAGTGCTTGCTTTATTTTACTATAAGCCCCCACCCCTTCTCGGGGCGGGGATTCCACCATCACTCTTCCTTTTGCTACACCTCCACAAGTACCAGCCATTATCCATCAGGCGTAAGCCTCAACAGAACATAGCAAGCCCCCCGCCATTGCTGCGACAACCATTACCAAAGCCAAACTATAGGGAGGGTGTGAGGGACAACAACTCCTACCATGCTGCTCCTGGGGGGAAACATGTGACCTCATTTCCCGTCAGGGGTTTATCAACCCCTTCCAAAACCACGCCCCATTTCAGAACGTCCATTCCTAGGGAAGTGGGGTCAAAGGTGCCCTCCTTTAATTTCAGCATCCGGGCCTTTCTTGACCCCACATTTCTAAGTCATCCATTTCCTTAAGTATCAATAAAGACAACATCACCAAGTTGGGAGAGAAAAGGCTGCAGCTTATTTATTAAAACCAAACCCAATAATAAGTTAACATTATAACTTTTAACATTTAAAATTTGATTCCATGGGTACACTAGTCAGGTGTATCCCCAGAGGGCCCACCGTACATAGGCATGGTCTCCTCAGGGCCCCTTCAGGGACCCGGAACACATCTCCCCCCCCCCCCCCGGCTTGCCACCGGCGTCGCTGCTTACCGCGATGCTCACCTGAGGACCTCCCCCTGACGGCACCGGCCCACGCCGCTGCTACTGACGTCTCCCTCCCGGCAGGTCTCTCCAAGGCCGACAAAAAGCCCTTCAACCCCGCCACAAACACTTCCCTCTCTCTATTCACTGTGTCATTCATGCCGGGCACCCCACCAGCCGCCACCTCACCTGCTGGCTGCTGCACCATCACTGGTCCGTCCGCCCAAACTGGCACTGCATTTCTCCTGTGATCTCTGTCCCTGCCGCTGTTCTCATGCCCCCTGCTGGTATCCAGTCTCCTCCGTACAGTCTCTCCTCTTGCAGGAGACCGTCCCCTGCCATATCTGCTCCTGTCGGCATCCCTCTCCACACGCGCCCAAGTTGGGGACGAAGGAGGCCCTCCTCCCAGTGTCCGTCTCAACAGGGATCTCGATCTCTGGCATCTGCCAGAGGTGACGCCCTGCTGGACGGAGGGGAATCCCCCCTCCCCCTCCTAGTTTTTGCACCTATCTGTAAAGGAGACACAACATTGAAATCCCTCCCACTGGACCCCCCCTGTCTTCTGCCCCTTCATTCCCCCTATCCTGTTCCCTTGCCCCTGCCCCCCTCTCTCCGTTGAAGAGACAACAATTGCAAGATCTGCGCCAGTGCAGACAGATCTCCTACCTGGCCAGTCGTCCCAGGTCCTGATGACGTCCCCTCCAAAGGGTCCTCTTCCTCCTCCCTGAAGTCACCACTGGCATCCAGCTCAAGCGGCGGCTCCATAACCCGCTCCTGCTGGTCCGCTGTCTCCCCTCTATTGGCGTCCAGAGCCTCCTCACCCCTCCGCTCTTCCCCAAGGCACCCTGAAAAAGGTAGCACATTCAATTGACAAAACTCCTTACAATCCTATTCCTGCCCCCCCCCCAGGATAACCCCTTTCCTTTTTTTGGCCCCCAGCACCCCTAAAATCCCCAGCACCTACTGCATCCTGTCTGTATATATTAATGGCCTGGCACCCCTCTTTTTTCTTCTTTTTTTTTTTGCTCATGTGAACGGAACAGCATCTGTGGGGAACCAAACTCTCAACCTTTGCCCCCCCTTGCTCCTGGGCAGCCCCGTTCTCCTACTAACTGCCCCCATTGCACAACCTCCTCACCACTTTACCCAGCTGCCCCTACCGCACCGGAGCCCCGTGGTTCCCTACCTTAACCTCCGCTTAGCCATCCGGCCCCCCCTTCTACCCTCAGATCCTTCCTGCTGCTCGTCTGGCCGCTCCTTTCTGCCGGACCGTCAAATTCCCCTAACCAATGTTGACGTCCGGAGTCAGCCTCTCCGGTGGCCTCGACCTCCTTGCCGGCCATCCTCTGCTCCTGGTCATTGCTCCATCCGCTTCCGGAACTGCCGAAACTGCCTCGCCAGCCATGCTCAGCTGCTCACGGATCCAGGCCTCTCCGTTCCTCCTTGTCGCCGACAGCAACTCAGCCAGAAGCGCCTCCATCTTCAGGTAAGCCTGCACCACCGACAACACCTCCTACAGTGCTGCTCCTGGGGGGAAACCTGTGACCTCACTTACCGTCAGAGGTTTATCAACCCCTTCCAAAACCATGCCCCATTTCAGAACGTCCACTCCTAGGGAAGTGGGGTCAAAGGTGCCCTCCTTTAATTTCGGCATCCAGGCTTTTCTTTACTCATATACACGTAAGCACACACAAACAATGTGAACTCACATATGTATTTTTTTTTTTTTTACAGTAAAACCTTTTAAATTCAGTGGTTATTTAATAGGCGCCAAAGATTCATGTTCCACGGTCTTATTTGTCTCAGAGCATACATGCTGATTCTAAATTGAACATGGGGCTCTGAGGAAGTGTATATAGCGTTTTAAAAATAAAAATGGAAATGTATTTTTATTTATTGTTATAGTTGCATTAGAAGTTTGCATGTTTAATTATGCATTACATAAGCAGATTTAAAATGCTTTAGTTTTAGCAAGTACAGTAAGAAACTTTAAAAATGTAAAATAAGAACTTAATTTGCACCACATATAGGGGCCGAATTATCATTGTCTGGCGGACATGATATGCTGTAGCATACCGCTGTAGCATATCATGTCCGCCAGACATCGCTGAATGCCGACAGCATACGCTATCGGCATTTAACATTGCACAAGCAGTTCTAGTGAACTGCTTGTGCAATGCCGGCCCCTGCAGATTTGCGGCCAATCGGCCGCTAGCAGGGGATATCAATCAGCCTGATCGTATAGGATCGGGCGGATTGATGTCCGCAGCCTCAGAGGCAGCGGACCAGTTAAGGAGCAGCGGTCTTTCACAAAACAACTTAATTTTGTCCAGCCAATCAGAAAGTGTATGAATATACACATGTATCTCTTCAAATGGAACTGAGAAACTGCCCTGTGGTACTAATGACAGTTGACGCAAAATACATGTAATGTTTGTGATATTCTTTATGAAACTACTTTAAAGTGATTGTTTACACTTTACAAAAAAAGATAATAATAATAGATTGCACATAAATATAAATACAGACAAGACAGGGAGGGCAGACTGGGGGAAAAAGACTTACTTATGTCTCAACGTTGTTAAAAAAAAGTTAACATGCTTTTTTTTTAACTGCAATTGTTTTTCCATAGCAAAACTCCACTTACCATTTAACTTATATGGAGGAGCCAATCTGGGCTGTAGTCTGCAGACAACAAGGCTAATCACTGTTATAATATTACTATAAAATGCCAGGGTTTGCCTTGAGAAGTCAGCTGGGTGCATTTCAAGTTCTGAGACTTAGAAAATTCTCACTTTTCAGATCTAAATTATATGAAAAGGGTCAAAATAAATAATGAAAGTATATTGCAAAGTTGTTTCAGTACGTATAACCAAACATCTTATATCAAAACAATCTCAAGGTGTGTACTGTTACTTTAAATCTCCAATAATTTATATAGATGAGAGATAACGTCTTATCTGTACTTTATAGGTTACCCTGTCAGAGACAAAATGTCTATGCACATCTGGGCCTTATTTAATGTCCTTCCCCCACCACCACCCTTCTTTCCCCTTGGACAATTTCCAGTCATGACCTCTGTTTTTGCAAAATCCCCCTCTGGGGTCAGTCTGATTGGTTTAACCCTAGGTGTCCTAGAAATAACATTTCCCTGCTTCCATGACCTGCCACTCAATTGGACCAATGAACCAGAGGCAACAAGGCTTCAAATGTTCTTGAATGCTTAATTGACCCCTCTGATCATAGTCCTGTGTGGTTATATTCATATCCTGCGAGTGTATGTGGACTATGCCCAAATTAAATTATGTTTGTTACATCAGTACAGTGCCTGCCCACAAAAAAACTCATGCAAAAAGTGAATGTGCTGGTTTGTAATTCCCTCCATAATTTTTTTTTTTTAATTTAAGATAACTAAATGATATCACTATAAAGCAATTGTATGCCGTCTAGATACCTTGTACCACTTTGTATTATATTATGAAAATATTACTATATGTATATATGAGTTATTTAAAATATAACACTTTAGCTAACTTCTTAACTCATATAATAAGATTATTATATAAAAACTATTTTCAGAAATTCTATTACATTGCTGTTAAAATGATATCATTTTGTATTATTTCAACATTTACACATGTACAGGTATATGTCTTAAATCAATCATGGTTGATGTATATATGTATATATATATATATATATATATATATATATATATATATATATATATATATATATATATATATATATATATATATATATACATATATATACATACATACATACATACATACATACATACATACATACACCAAATACACATTAATGCCCTGTAGTTTGGTTACAAGAAAAGTAAAATATACAAATATTATTTATTAGCAACTCAATGCAATATAATATTACCCATTGTGCTAGATTAATTACATTGCCAGCTTGTCTTGTAGGTCTAAAGAGTAACCCATTCCTTATCAAAACACAGCCCTTCTTGTAAACTTTCCTGGAAGTTTGGTAGGTGTCTCTCAGCCCCCCCTCTCATTTTTTTCTGTAACCCCCCCCCCCCCAGTTCTCCTGAGCAACTAATCTTTGCAGGATAGACAGCTGCCTGAAAGCAGATTGTGCATGGTTCAGGGAGTCTGTAAGGAATTTGATCCTGTAGACTGTGTAGAGTAAAGGGGCACAGAGCCAAAGCGTATTCAGGGTGGTCCAAGAGGGAAAAAATGAAAACATGGGAGGTTACACGTGAGTGTGTGTATGTATTGATGTATAAGTGTGTTTGTATGTCTGTATGTTTGTATGTTAGTGAAAGTGCATGTCTGGTATGAATTTATATATGTAAAGCATAAAGAGGAATATATGTTTGGGCATGCTTGTGTGAATCAATCTATCTATCTATCTATCTATATATTTATCATCTATCAATCTATCTATCTGTCACGGAGCTGATCATCGCCATGCCGATCCGTCTCTGCAGCCATCAGCTAGCGTTGCGTTGTTTAGCAACGTGACGTGTGACTATCATCTATCTATATATCTATCTGTCTATCATCTATCTGTTTAGCATCTATCTATCTATTTATCTATCTACCTATCTATCATTTATCTATTTATCTATCTATCTTCTATTTATTTATCTATCTATTATCTATCTATCTATTATCTATCTATCATTTATCTATTTATCTATTATTTATCTATCTTTTTATCTATCTATCTAAAAAATCTGTAATCTATCTATCTATCTATTTATCTATTTATCATCTATCTGTCTTCAATCAATCAATCTATCTATCTATCTATCTATCTATCTATCTATCTATCTATCTCTCTATCATCTATTTATCAATCATTCAATCAATCTATTTATCTATCTATATATCATCTTATATCTATCTATCTATCTATCTATCTATCTGTCTGTCTGTCTGTCTGTCACGGAGCTGATCATCGCTGTGCCAATGCTGCTCCCGGGTACGTCTCTGCAGCCGCCAGCAAGCGTTGCATTGCTTAGCAACGTGTGCCTTTCAGTGTCGGCTCACTCTGATGACATAAGGCAATCTTCTTATTCTAAGCGTGTCTGATACTCAGTGCCCGTTTGTTTGGATTCCCTATCATCTCCTGGGTGCTCTTATTGCCTGCTGTAAGTTGCCTGACTTCTGCTTGCCTGACTACTCTCCTGGATACTCCTATACTAAAGCCTGTTGTAAGTTGCATTTTACTGCTCCTGTGGTCATGTCCTGGGTTTTACTAAGTGTGCTAGTGTGTGCTTATATTTCACCTTAGCATTTGGGTCTAATTCTGGGCTGATACCAATATCATTGACACTATGGCCCCTATTTAACAAGGGCTGGCGGAAATGATCCGACACTGCGGATCAGGTCCGCCAGACCTCGCTGAATACAGCGAGCAATACGCTCGCCGTATTCAGCATTGCATCAGCAGCTCACAAGAGCTGCTGGTGCAACGCCACCCCCTGCAGACTCGCGGCCAATAGGCCACCAGCAGGGAGGTGTCAATCAACCCGATCATACTCGATCGGGTTGATTTCCGGCGATGTCTGTCCGCCTGCTCAGAGCAGGCGAACAGGTTATGGAGCAGCGGTCTTTGTGACTGCTGCTTCATAACTGCTGTTTCTGGCAAGCCTGCAGACTCGCCAGAAACACAGGGCATCAAGCTCCATTCTATCTATCTATCTATCTATCTATCTATCTATAACCTAGCTATTTATCTCATTCTCGCAGCAAATTTATATTGGTAATATACATTCTACTAAATACTATAATTTAGTTGTGCTATGTTGGGTTTAAATATTCACTGAAAATGTTATGGTGTCTATGTTTGCAAGTCATTGTAGAGCAATATGCTGAAGCTCTATATGGGAGACTGTTTTTAGAAATTGGAAACAATTTAATCCTCACTTCAGTAAGCTAAATAAAAAACTAATTGTCAGGTAACCAAACCATCATGATCAGATTGGAATAAGGAATAGATACAGTATACGCAAACTTATGTTAACTTATATAGTACAAATGTAGACCTTTCCCTTTTCTTTTAGTAAAATGGAATTTAGCCTAAAATATAGACTTTGTGTCACTACTTCTAATGTCCATTAAGCAGTGTGGATACTTCAACTGTAAAAGCTATACGTGCAATGCTGTTATTTCCTTGTGAGTGATGACTAAGTGGTGCAATCCAGGAGGTCTGTTACCATCATATTATCATCCCGTTAGGAGCCACACCTTCTCAATTACATCCTCAGGGTAAGGCAGAATTATACCAGTTCACGCCTTGTCTAATAAGTTGACACTTGGATTTAAGACCTTATAATAGAGGGGTTCCTTCCACATCCAGTTTAGAAGGGGTGTGCCATTCAATTACTTAGCAAGGTGTTTACAGCACATTGACAAAAGATATTTCAGCCTTTCTAAAGGATTCTTAGCTAAGCTCCTCATGAGGGGGTCCAGGTCTACTCAAAAGGAGAGAAAGGACTAATATTGCCATTACTTAGTGACAATGGTCAGCAAATTTCATCCTGTGCTTGACTCACTCCTGATGGATGTCATCAAACATCTGACTGGTTGTACTAGAGCAGCTAAAACAATTTTAGTGATATATGTGCTTGATAACATTGTAATCTGCAATTAACACAAATGCTCATACTGTGTGATATTTTACTTTAGGTAGAATAAACAAATGTTTGAATATATGGTCATTTATATAATTTTTTTATAAAGGACATTAACATATTGATTTTGTGTAAATACTGTGATTGTCCAGCATTCCATAGAGAGGCCAATAACTTTTACATTCTCTAACCTAGGTTTGCTTCAAGTTGCCTACACCAGCTTCTGATTTGCAAAGAATAGCTAGACTACATCATTTGTCTTTTGGTCTTTCTGGGGAACATAGGACAAGCACATTTTATTTTTTACACAAAGCAGTAAAAAGTATTAATGTCCCTTTAATAAAAATGTGTTATAAAATGTATTTACATTTGTTAATTGTACCAACTAATTTATTTATTAATTTGATAATTATAAGAGATAAGAAATGCTTTTATTTAAGCATAGGAAGGACAACATCTTCTAACGCCTGGGACCTCAGTGAAGAACTCTGGGTAGTTGTGATTCCATGGGTATGCTGGGGGCTGCTATGCACCTTCAAACACACTTTTAGCACCCCCTATGCTGTCAGAATAGCAAACATATCAGATCAGTAAACGGAAGTGACATTCCGTCAGCTGTCTGATAAGAAATACACACTGCACATGCGCTCCTCAGCGTAGTCACATTCCAATGCCTGAATGTCACAACCTATCAGATTCTTGGACAGTATTCAAACTGCCTTTGTTAACTTAATAATAAATAAATGTTAAATAAGCACTACATTTCTTCAATGAAGCAAACAATAGTAGCAGTATGTGTAACAAGTGAATCCCATTACATGCACAAGGAACTTTGAAAAAGCAACCAGTGAAACGCATAAGTTGGCATTCAACTGGATGGGCCTGACATTGCTAATATGAACTGTTACTTTGTTCTGATATTTTAACTATTTACTTAATTAAAAGGATTTGACTTTGAATCCTATTGAGACTCTTCATGTGCATGTAATGGAATTCCCTTGTTCCACATACCGCTGCTATTGTTTGCTTCATTAAAGAAATTTATTTATTCCCAAAGCTCAGGACTTGAGTTAGCGGAGGACTGTGGTCTATATGGATTAAAAAATGTTTTGTAAACGTTTAATAACGTTGCTAATATTTTTTACTACTAATGGTTGAAGATGCTACGTTAGCATCCAAATGCAGAAGATGGCAGACGCTCGCGCTGTTGGCTCTTTTCAGAGCTGGATTTCTTCTTGTGCAAGTGCAACACACTAACATCTGGATTTCCACAGATCTTAGTGTGCGGCACTTTGACAAAAAGGAATCCTGCTCTAAAAAGTCCCGAACACCACAAGCGGCCACCGTCTTCCGAATTTGGACGCTAATGAAGCATCCAAGTGCCATTGCCTATAAATCACTAACGTTTATTTAAAGGGACAGTCTAGTCAAAATAAAAAATTTATGATTGAGATAGGGCATGTGATTTTAAACAACTTTCCAATTTACTTTTTTCATCAAATTTGCTTTGTTCTCTAGGTATTCTTTGTTGAAAGCTAAACCTAGGTAGGCTCATAAACTGATTTCTAAGCCATTGAACCGCCTCTCATATCAGTGTATTTTGACAGTTTTTGACAGTTAGACACTGATAGTTCATGTGTGTCATATAAATAAGATAGTGCTCATTCCCATGGAGTTATTTAAGAGTCATCACTGATTAGCTAAAATACAAGTCTGTCAAACGTACTGAGATAAGGGGGCAGTCTGCAGAGGCTTAGATACAAGGTAATCACATAGGTAAAAAGTGTATTAATATAACAGTGTTGGTTATGCAAAACTGGGGAATGGGTAATAAAGGGATTACCTACCTTTTTAGAGAATACAATTTTTCAAGTAGACTGTCCCTTTAAATACATAAAAATACTTAAAATATAGTATTTACACATGGTCTGGGTATTTTTGATAAAAAAAGAACAAAACATAATCTATAGTGATTTGTCTTAACAAGGATAATAATAATCATAATAATAAAAAAACAAACATTGGTTGATTCCAATATTGTAGACATTAACAATCAATATAGTTCACTCACAGAAGCCAATTTAAAAATGTCCACCGCATACGCTGTCGGCATTTATCATTGCACAAACATTCCTTATGAAATGCTTGTGCAATGCCGCCCCCTGCACAATCGCGGCCAATCGACCGCTAGCAGGGGGTGTCAATCAACCCAATCGTATGCGATCTGGCGGATTGCTGTCCGCCGCCTCAGAGGTAGTGGACGAGTTAAGGAGCAGCGGTCTTAAAACCACTGCTTCTTAACTCCTGTTTCCGGCGAAAAAAGAGACTTATCATACATCTTTGTTTACTGGAATAAGTGTTTATTTTATTTTTGACTATATATATATATATATATATATATATATATATATATATATATATATATATATATCTATATATATATATATACATAAACACACACACACATATATATATATATATATATATATATATATATATATATATATATATATATATATATATATATATATACAGGTAGCCCTCAGTTTACGCCGGGGTTAGGTTCCAGAAGGAATGGTTGTAAATCGAAACCGTTGTAAATTGAAACCCAGTTTATAATGTAAGTCAATGGGAAGTGAGGGAGTTAGGTTCCAGGCCCCCCTCAAAATTGTCATAAGTAACACCTAATACATTATTTTTAAAGCTTTGAAATGAAGACTTTAAATGCTAAACAGCATTATAAACCTAATAAAATAATCACACAACACAGACTTCACTTGCATTTTTCTGCAAACAGTTCTTTCTATCCATTCCAATCTGGACTGATTTATAGCCAGGAAGATCTTGTTCCTTTGAAATCTGCTCGATAGCTCAGGTCTGGTTAAACTGATTAATTTCAGCTTGTTTGGCTTTGCTGCAACACAAGCGGACAGCTCCCCCTACTGGCTATTTTAATAAATGTACTGCTTCTCAATGCTTTTCAATAGCAGTCACATGACTGGAAAAAAAGGTTGTTATTCTGAAACGGTGTAAATTGAACCGTTGTAAAACGAGGGCCACCTGTGTATATATATATATATATATATATACTGTATATACACACATATATTTTATACATACATATATACATATAAACAAGAAATTATATATTATTATTATTATTATTATTATTATTATTATTATTATTATGTTGTTGCCAAATAGAATGCCACATGTGAGGGACCCTAAGTAGCAGTAATGTTTGCTTTCTGTGTTTCTCTCCGTGTTTGGTATTGCACTAAAATTCACCTAAGTAAATATTAGCTCTAATAAAAAATACAGTATAATCTCTCACTAATATGTCTAATGGTACCTTAATATCACTTGCAAAACATTTCTAGTTACCTTGAGATACTACTGTGAGCCATGTAAAAGCCCCCGGTGCTTGTCTAACTGTTGGGTCATTACATTGGAGAAGAAGACTCTGTGTGTGCTCAGGATCAGCATTCCATCACCGCAGGTCACAACAGAGGTGCTCTGACAATGCGCCACTTAATCATTGGCCCTTAAAAAGTGCTAACTTTACTGCAAAAGTATATAAGGAAACAAGTCAACAAAGAGCAGAAGTGAAAGCTGTTTCCCTTGTTGGTATTGAGTGTTTGTTGAAGGACTTAGTGCTTAGTGTCTGCAATACAAATACAAACAGAGAACGCACGAGGGCGAAGAGAAATGAAAGTATCCTCTAAAATAACCCCTGACATAAGCTTATTGCTCTCAAAGGTTCTACACAGTATATTTATGAATAACATTATACGCATGATGCCTTTTTGTTTTGTTCAACACTGTAATCACAGTAAGAGTAACACCTTTAGTACCAGAGGCCTAAATACTTTATTTCTAATACTATAAGAATAGTATTGCAATGTATTTTAGTTTTCAGCATTTCAACGGTATAGGTTATTCTATTTATTATTATTATAAAAGCGTCTAAAGTGCATACAGTTATGATTGGTTACTTTGTAAATAGGAAATTACCTGCTTCAATAAGTGGAAGACCAGTTTAATGTATATTTTACCCAACCCAAAATATTTAGAGATGTGAGATCCTAGATACTTTGACCACCTTGACATATTCTTTACCTTTTAAAAGAAAGAATTGAACAAACAGTGTCACTGTGCAATGTCGCCTCTGTCTGTAGCTTGCCTAGACCCTCACAAACTGCCTGGATCTGCCCCTATGAACACTTAAACTCTGCCTACTGACTGCTGAAATCTCATCCTCACAAAGCCTTGTTCTGGTGTATAGGATTAATACATTGGCAGGTAAAGATTGAAGAGATGTGATGCCTGGGGAAAGTTCAATGTAAGGCAATTCTAAATAAACGTAATTCTGACTTAAAGGGAACTGAACCCAAATTTTTTCTTTCGTGATTCAGATAGAGCATGCAATTTCAAGCAACTTTCTAATTTACTCCTATTATCATTTTTTCTTCGTTCTCTTGCTATCTTTATTTGAAAAAGAAGGCATCTAAGCTTTTTTCCTTGGTTCAGACTCTGGACAGCACTTTTTTATTGGAGGATGAATTTATCCACCAATCAGCAAGGACAACCCAGGTTGCTCACCAAAAATGGGCCGGCACCAAAACTTACATTCTTGCATTTCAAATAAAGATACCAAGATAATAAAGAAAATTTGATAATAGGAGTACATTAGAAAGTTGCTTAAAATGTCATGCTCTATCTGAATCACAAAAGAAAAAAATTAGGTTCAGTGACCCTTTAATAATTTATTAGCATTTACGACGATATAGGTAAAACTATTAACATCTTTATAGATAGATCACTAGATTTACCAATAAAACTAAAATGATATTTTTGAAAATATACATATCCAAAGAAGAACCAAATACATTCTAGGTTCTATTTTATTGTGCATCTAAGTACTAATGTGAAGTCAAAATTTACTGTCTGTGCACTGATCTTCTGGTGTCAAACATGTATCATCTCTCATTTTATATGGTGATTACCCCTTATGCAAAAAAAATATATATAGCAGTGATACATGATTTATGCCAGCCACATACAGACTAATAATGAACCCCTTAAGCCACATACATACATAACAGTGATTAACCCTTTATGTCAGACTTAATAATTAATGGTTAATTGTATCTCTATATATGGCTGGCATGAAAAAAACATACAAAGGACTGAAGGATTGAGGTAAACAAGAGTAGTCAAGCATTAATAATTTTGTGCTGCTACAATAAATAACATTTAAACAAAAAAAAGTGTTTAGTGACTTAACAGAAATTCATCATAATTTATGTCCCCCAAAATTGTGACCCTATGCAGCTCTCTGTTTAAATATGCCCATTATCAACACTTACAATAATTACTGGTAAAAGTGACTAAAGTACCCAATAGACTAATAGCTATGGCCAATGTCTTTCAAGCTACTGACTTTGTATTGCTAATTGAAACAATGTAAATGTGTTGTGCTACAGATTAAGGTCACATGGCCCCATCATCCTATAATGATGAGAAAGGAGAAGGTGTAAATTACACTAAATAGTAGAACTGTGAGTAAGAGAGAGTCATTATGAGACAAAACAATCAATTAGCATAAAAGGAAAAAGCTAGGATCCCAAAAACAGTATGGGAAAACTGCACATCTATTGTAATAAATAGATAGAAAAGTCTGACAAACAAGCTAGGCACTGTGGGTGGGTGGTTACTATAGCTACTACAGCCACACATTTTTTAGGCACGTTATACTCCCAGTCAATCAGATTTATACCTCTATACTAGTTCAATGTAAAACACACAACTCTAAATATAGAAAAGTCCGTGAAGTGGACCAAGCTTAACTGCTCATAGGAGTGTACACTCAGCAATAACATTTAGATAACGAAAATATTTTAATACCCAAGCTTGTCAGATAATAGCATTTTTTACTGTACACAGTGTATCATTATACAGGTGAACTATTTAAAAAATATGCAAAGTATAAATGTATTTTAGCATAGAATAAATTATTACAAGTATTAAGTATTGTTAGTTAAATTACATTTGCGCTGGTTCATAATATTATTTTAGGAAAACAATTTTGTTTTTATGGCATATTTTTGTCAATGCCTAATAAAATAACTGAAATCCAACAAAGTTTGCAGTATTTATAAAAAAATATTCATTTTTAATGTATAGCTATGCATTTGTTAAAATATATGCACATTTAATTCTCTGGCTTCTGTACTGTATGAAGTTTACTAATGGATATCCTTGAAATCTTTTGAACTCAATCCATGTTTAAGCACAGTGTAAAGGCGTCAAAAATTGTAGCTATTCAGAGATGATCATCTCATAATATGTCTAATGAGCTAATGTCTAATAGCCCACTTCCTGAACTCCTGTCAACCTGTTAGTGACCTTGTACCAACCTTTTCCAGTCTAGCCCTTTCTGCAATACGCAATTCTCCCCTGGGCTCAGGGCATTCAGATTCCTGCTACTCCATATTCTAGGACCACCCCTCTCTTAAGACAATGACTTCTCATCTCAATTAGCTCCTTGACACCTCTTCTGAAGGAGCAGCTGTTAAGAGGTGCATGTTTTGGGTAAGTACTGGAATGTGATGGGAGGGTTAACTCATTAATTTGCAGCAGCAAGCTTCCTAATGTTGTCCTTTGTTATGCGTCTCAGGGACAGCCAGACACAATAAGACCCTAAAATTGGTCTTTCCTTGCATATGAATGCAGATACAAATGACCCAGGTGTGGGGCTGTAAGAAATGCCTGTACTGCTCATATCAGATTTGTAAAAGGAGATTTGTAGTTTTGTTAACCATGCCTGCTTAGCCTTAAACAGAGCAGGCGTCTATAGTCATGTGGAAATACCTTATAGAGTTGCAAAATAACCACTATATCCCGCTCAAACATTCTCATCAATGTAAAGTATTTACAGATCTAAAACACAGTGACTGATACTCAATGTCTGAAACTCTACAACAACCAGTAATAGATTTGTTTTGTTTTCTAAAATGACACTGTAAACTTGTTTTCCCAAGGAAAATCTGAATATACTTGATCACTTAGGGCCAGATTAGAGCGCAAACGCTTGTACCCGGGTGATAAGGGATTTGAGCTTATCGGGCTTACCAATGGTATTAAGAATTGAAAGTAAACGCGATTGCTTGAGCGCAATCACGATTTTTGCTAGAATGATTACGACTTCAGAGCTCTGGTTAACTGTTTTGTGAAACATAAAAGTTGCACAAAACACATCAAACATACATTATGCATTAACAAGTATAGTTACACTCATAATAACACCGTCTGATAAAAAAGTTATAAAGGCTCAAAGATATGAGGTCTCAGGTGTTAGAAAAAAAAGACAGGCAAAGGGCTTTAACATAAAGATACACACACACACACACATATATATATACACCTCTAAAGATGTATATATATATATATATATATATATATATGACTATCTATATATGTGAACATATGTATTTATGTATTTACATATATATATACACACACATATAAACACATAAATACATATTATTGTATATTATTAGAGGGAGGAGTTAATACTACTATAAACAAAGCCTGGTGCAACCCTTTAGAGAAATGTTTTACAAAGAGATATAAAGAGATTCAAGTTTATTAAGTTGCAATTTATGAAAACATATCATTGACCAGATACTGTCCAGTACCCCGAACAGACCAACAAAAAACATACAGCATCTAGCAAAAAATCCTAAAACCTAAATAGAGCAAGAAAATACCCTTTACAAATAAGCATATACAAAACTGCACATATTTTATATATAAACATATTTTTGTATATGCTTATTTGTAAAGGGTATTTTCTTGCTCTATTTAGGTTTTAGGATTTTTTGTTAGATGCTGTATGTTTTTTGTTGGTCTGTTTGGGGTACTGGACAGTATCCGGTCAATGATATGTTTTCATAAATTGCAACTTAATAAATTACAATTTTATTAAGAATTCTGTGTGCAGCAATCCCTTTCTTTAAAGTGACAGTAATGTATGCCACTTGAATCTCTCTATATCTCTTTGTAAAACATAAATACATATGCACATATATATAGACATATATACAAGTGCATTGGAGCCCTTTGTAGGTAAGTAGATGAAAAGATGTTAATGCATATTTATGCAATATTCATTTTTAATATATGTTTTAACTATGTATTTACTGTAAATATTTCACATTCCAATTTTTTTGCACATAGCAGAATATGTTCTATGTATTTATAAATAGATAGTCCTATATATATATCTGTATATATCTATACCTATATCTATAGATATATATTACCAAAAAAAAATCAGATATATCTAGAAATATTAATTTATGAATAAATAGAACATATTCTGTTATTTGTAGAACATTGGAATATGAAATATTCATATTTTCATGTTGGGTTAGTGCAAATGAGAATATGTGATCGGGTTTGCAAAAAAGTGGGGTGTTAGTTTTTTTTCCCCCAACTTTTTTTCCTCGATTGACTTCTATGGAGGAATATGTGAACGCACACGTAATATTCTAAATTTGTCTTTTTGCACGAGAACGAAAACAGTTTACTTTCAACTCGTAATATGAGCACAACCAGACAAGCGCAGCTTACTTCTAGCGCAATTAACACTCAAGCTGAAGTGTTAATTTGCACTCCACTCATAATCTGGCCCTTAATGTGTTAACCCCTTGGATGAGAAACAAGGCTACCTTTGGGTTAGCGCAGTTGGGCTAACACAGTGTCGGACTAAAGTGAGCAATAAGTGTTAGGTTTTTTTTTTTTTAGTTTACGCACTCCATTGAAGTCGAGAGGGGGGTTAAAGTTGTGATATCCGTCCTCATGCACACACATTTTACTTTCAACTTCAAATAAAAAGTTAACTTCTGGCAGTGTTTGTGCATGAGTAAAAGCACTAACACACTGAATAGCGCGCCACTTGTAATCTGGCTCTATATTGGTAAGTATAACAGCAAGCATGCTGTGTCTGAAACCTTATTCATTTTCTATGTAAGATTGAGATAAGATTAAGATAAATTGGCATTACTATAAAATAGGAAGAATTATTCTCTGCCTTTATCTTTACTTATCCCCTTTTTTATATTATATGGCAGAAGTATTTTGTCATTAAAATTGGGAAAGATTAATTGATGTAAAACTATCCTTTGTTTATTTCACTTTTTCCTATATTTGGTCTTTTCTGTCACTCTTATTCTATCTACATCACCTTTTGTTTCCCCATTTCATTTGGTTTCTATGTATTTGTTTAAAAACTCGCCATCATGGAGAGAAATCAGGAGTTTATTTTACTGAGCATAATATTGTAAAGTTAGTGTCTCTCCTTCACATAAAGAATATCCCCTAATGAGATACACAGCTCCCAATGTCATTTTTATTTTAAACAAGCCCTTAGGGGTCTAATAATAATGACAAGACCACTTATAGAATCTCACCAGACAGAATTGGGCCCTAAGCATGGCACTATTTTGGGGGGCGATTTATCAAGCTGAGGCGGACAGGGGCGCACATACATGCCCCTGTCCACCTCACCTCACCTCTGGCGGGATAAATTTCCCTGGCGGAATTCAGCATTGCACACGAGCGCTATTTTGCTCTTGTGTGCAATCCCGCACCCTGCCCATGCACAGCCAATCACTCACGGGCAGGAGTTGTCAATCTCCCCAGTCGGACTAGACAGCGGAGATTGAATTTAGCCACTTTAGAGTTGGCGAAAGATTAGAGAAGCAGTGGTCTAATGACCGCTGCTTGTTAAAAACGGCGTGCAGGTTCTCTTGTGAGAACCTTCAGCCGTAGTGGGTTGAAAGGCTTGCAAAGCCTTTGATAAATCGACCCCCAAGTATGAAGGAAAGGACCTTGCATCTCTCCATCATCCTGTAAGTCCAATTTTAGTGAATCCCATTTCACCAGCAAAATAAGTTCAGCTGTTGCCTTTAATCTTACACTTTGCTAACTTTATTGATTTTAGACAACCACCTCACTGCGGAAGAAGCTCTCACTAAATTTAGCAGAGCTATCAGCAACTGTAGAAAGCTGTACTAACAAGAATCATAGCACATGCTAAAAGTTCATGGAAATCCCTTACATCTGTATTAAACTTAGAAGGAGCCAACTGATATTTGGCTCTTCAGGCTCCTTAAAGGGATATAAACATGTAGGAACAAAATGCTCTATTTTGCTATTGGAGTTAGCAGATTGCTCAGGGCACGCAATCCAAATAAACCACTAGCTGGTGGACAAAAGTTAGTTACTCTATTAATCATGCAAACAAATTAAATGAGACTTGAAATGAGTAATGCTTTAGCAGGCTATATTGTTGATGGCTGCACATGAGCCCTCTGGGTGTTGGGTGGGTGATATATAGAGGAGTCTCTGTGAAAGTGCTACAAAATCTTTTGGAAGCACCCACTTTTCTAAAATGTATTTGTATCCAGTAGTATTAACATGACCCTTCACTGATACTAGGGGGCTTCACCCAAGTGTCACATGACCATGCACTGGTACTAGGGGTTTCACCCAAGTGTCAGCATAGTTCTGAAAACGCCAGCCAAGGCTTGGCATTGTGCATGTTCATATGAGGCTTGTGTACAGCTGCTTAGCCATAGAAATTAATTTCATGAATCTCCAGACGCACAGTTCTTGTGCTGTTGTTGCTTCCAGAGATAGTTTGGAACTCTGTAGTGAGTGATGCAATGTATGATAGGCAATTTTTAAACTTTATATGTTTAAGCACTCTGTGGCCCTGCTCTCTGAATTTGCATGGTATACAACGTGGCTTTGCTGTTCTTGCCCTTAGACATTTCCTCTTCACAATAATAGTACTCACAGTTCACTGAGGCAGATCTAAAAGGGCAGACATTTCACAAACTGTCTTATGGCAAAGATGGCATTCTATGACATTGACACATTTAAAGTCACTAAGCTCCTCAACCAATGTTTGCCAATGGAGATTTCATGGCTATGTACTGGATTGTATGCACCTGTTAGCAATGTCTGCAACTGAAACACCTAGGGGCCCATTTATCAAAGGGCTTTCGGACCTGATCCGACACTGCGGATCAGGTCCGCAAGACCTCGCTAAATGCGGAGAGCAATAAGCTCTCCGCATTTAACATTGCACCAGCAGCTCACAAGAGCTGCTGGTGCAACGCCGCCCCCTGCTGACTCGCGGCCAATCAGCCGCTAGCAGGGAGGTGTCAATCAACCCGATCGTATTCGATCGGGTTGATTTCTGGCGATTCCTGTCCGCCTGCTCAGAGCAGGGGGACAGGGTTATGAAGCAGCGGTCTTTGTGACCGCTGCTTCATAAGTTGTGTTTCTGGCGAGTCTGAAGACTCGCCAGAAACATGGCCCTTCAAGCTCCGTACGGAGCTTGATAAATGGGCCTGTAAAACTCAATAATGAGAAAGGGTCTCCTCATAGTTTTGGCCATATAGTATTTGTATGTATATATAAATGTTAGAGCAAGCAATTAATTATTTATTGCACTGTTACTTGCATATAACAAGCTCCCAGTAGTGCATTGCTGCTGCTGAGGATATGTACATATTACATTTAGCAAAAGACACCAAGAGAACACAGTAAGCATGATGATAGAAGTGAAATTAAAATGAGATTCTCTATATGAATAATGTAAGTTTAATTTTGTCTTTCCTATCCCTTCTAGGAATAACACTTTTGTATGAGACAGCAATCATATCTATAGCATTTTCAAAACTATACAAATCTGATAATAACAGTAAATAATTTCTGTTCTGGACTTGTATTTATCGCTTAAAGAGAAGTTATAACCTAACATATATTGTGTATATTTTTTATGGTTTAGACAAAGAATAAACATAAAATTGACACTTGCTGTGGTATAACAGAGCTCAGAATCTCCCACTTCACAGACTAGTGGTTTAACCACAATGCCACCAGGCATACTCTTTTAATGCTGCTGCCATTTTCCTTATAAAAGGTTGCCTAAGTCAGTCGTCTGTGCTCGGCACGCAACGCCTGCTGTTTATTTATATTTGGAATTTGGGCATATTTCCTGTAATCCGGAGGGGTGTGTGTGTGTGCGAAGGTACAGCTTTAACTATTTCTCCCTGTAACAGAAACTTACAATATTAGTGGATTATGCAACGATAGTTTTAAGTATGCTAACCAATAAACATAGAAAAAGAGAACCATAGATTTCAGTGGCAGATAAAAAACAAAACAGGCCCATCAACCCATTTTTCCTTACCCCCTCTTTTGGAAGTCTATTCCATGAATCAGCCACTCTTTCTGTAAAGAAGTGCTTCCACACATTGCTACAGTGCAGCTTCAGAATATCCTTTGATAAAGTATGTTCTACCATACCTGATATAATTGAACAATAAGTGGACATTAAATAGCTGGGCACAACTATAATAGTATGGTTGCTACTACTTATCAGGCTATTAATTTCTCTTTTGTACCTGCAGTTCTCTCCATAGCCCTTATATTATTTTAACCACTTACTGGTACTGGTTGGTCAAACTCCACATCTTCATACTGGACACCACCATCTTGGAAGTTAGGTATCTTGCACTCTGTGACAGAAGCATTACACACTGACAGATCAGTGACATTACTGGATTTCTAAAGAGCAGGATCTTTACATTGTTGCAGTGACTACACTCCTCTATATTATTCATCTGGCCCTTTTTAAAGGGACATTAAACACCTCAAGATATTAAAATAAACTGTTTAATTACATGCAGTAAAACAACTTTGCAATATATTTTTATTATTTATTTTCTTTTATGTAATTTTAATTCTGAATATTGTGGGCTTTCCAATTCATGTTAAACATGGAAGCTATATTCTACACAGTCATTGGTTGTGCACTCTAGTAAGCAATTTATAACTATTTGTAATTGGTAACTTTACCCTTATTTTTTTCAATATTCAAAAAACTAATATCATTTTTAAAAGTACAAAATATTCTTAGGCTAATATTTGCTCTGAATACATCACTCAGGCAAATGATGATGTAACATATAAACTCAGAACAAAAGCTACAAAAATGTAAAGCTCTTTCTCTGTATTGTGTGTACTAACCCAACCCACAAAATACAGCTATGATCTGTGAATGTCACTTCTGTCACACGGTGCAAGTCACCATGAGCTCCAAGGTGGTACCTTGCAACTTATATACAGTTAAAATAATAGAAGGGCTCTAGTGAAGTGTCCATCAATTTAATGCCCTTTTAATTATCTACATACTACTTCTCCATGCTAGTCAAGTTACTGATGTTTGTACGTAGTGTTATCAACTGCTTCTATTGATGCTATGTACATACAGCGCTGTCTACAGCACGAGAAGCATGCAAACATATCCTAAGCAAGTAATGAACAAACTGTGTTTTTTAAAGACATCAATATTTGATTGATTTATTAAGTCATTTTAGGTAACTTGTTCAGCTTCAGTAATCAAGTAATTTTAATACTCATGGCATTGTGAGTGTCAAAGAGAGGGGGTACGCAGCCACTTTTCTCAGGTATATTCTGTGGATATTTTCTTTATGAGGAGGAAGGCTGTCAGCACACACTATTACACTTTATGTGAAACACACATTCCGTCAGGCAAAAAGAATTCTCCAAGAGTTATGCATAATAAAATCAGGATCACGTTTCACTGTGTGAGTGTGTGTGGTCCTATTCCTACAGAAATTCAGTGCATTATGTATAATATGTAAGAAACTCTCTGCTTTACAGTAGGACGTCTGCTTGCCAATAGTGTTGATTGACTTTAAAGGGACAGTCTAGCATAAATTAAACTTTCATTATTCAGATAGGACTTCTAATTTTAATCAACTTTCCAATTTACTTTTATCATCAAATTTGCTTTTTTCTCTTGGCATTCTTAGTTTAAACTAAACCTAGGTAGGCTCATATGCTAATTTCTAAGCCTTTGAGGGCTGCCTCTTATCACATGCTTTTTAAATCTCTTTTCAACACAAAGAGACAGAAAGTACACGTGGGCCATATAGATAACACTGTGTTCAGGCACAGGGGGTTATTTAAGATCTAGCACAAAACAATGCTAAATTTAATACAATAGATAATAAACAGTCACAGTCATGTGATCAGGGGGCTGGAAGAAGGTTCCTAGATACAAGGTGATTACAGAGGTAAAAAGTATATTAATATAACTGTGTTGGTTATGCAAAACTGGTGAATGGGTAATAAAGGGATTATCTATCTTTTAAAACAATAACAATTCTATGGTAGACTGTCCCTTTAACTTATTTTCCGGGTTTAAACCTCTATGATTCAGGGTCAATACAAATGGCTATCAAAGGATCTGACCCTGAAACAAATTAAAGATAAGACTTATATTCAAACAGTCATATCTATCCTTAAATGTAAATAATATCTAATATCACATTTAGCCATAGATCATTTTTGTAAGCCCATATTTTGCAATGTTGTGTTAAAGGGACAGTCTACTCTGTGATTACCTTGTATCTAAGCCTTTTTTGACAGCCCCTTGATCACATAGCTATTTATTATCTATTGACTTGCATTTTAGCTAATTACTCATAAATAACTCTATGGGTGTGAGCACCATGTTATCTATATGGCCCACATGAACTAGCATTCTCCTGTTGTGAAAAGCAAATACAAAATCAGCAAGGCTGTCCATAGTGTGCAAAGAAACAGGCAGAAATTTAAAGGTTTAGATGTTATAAAGTTTAATAGTATAAAAATGTTGGTTGTGCAAAGCTGGGGAATGGAAAGTAAAGGAGTTATCTATCTTTTTAAACAATAACAATTTTGGTGTTGACTGTCCCTTTAATAAGAGATACATACTATACATAGATTAAACATTAGTTTAACAAGTGGAAGTGTGGGGGTGGTGCTGTAGTAATGAACAAAAGTGTATAGTTGTATAGTGCCCCCCTAAACCTCAATTTACAAAGTAGTGCATTTTTGCTGTGTGTGTGTGTGCGTTTTACAAAATATAAAAAACAAAATAAAGTTAGGAATAGGTATTACCCTCAGCACCCCTGCTACACGCTTGATAATTGTGGTCAATTTTTCTCCATAAAATTTGATATTTTAGAACTATTCATGACTAACATCTTTCAACTAACTGCAAATTAATTGTATTTTTCTTATAAAGGAGGGCACCCCCATTAATAGGCTGTACTACTCTGTTTGGCAGAATTATGACTTCACTGTAATAAGTACTGAGTCATTACCCTATAGTGGGAAATATAGCATACAGTATATAAATATATCTAAAATAATCCAGAGATATATCCCTTGCTAAACTACAAAAACTTGTACAGTTCTATAATTATTAATGTCAGATTTCATTAAAGTTACCATATAAAATATTTTAATTTAAACCATTTTAAATCAATGTGTGTTGATACCATTAACATTTCCGTTATGTTTAATCAGTGTATTCATGATTTGATTAGGGTATAAAAGTTGTTAGGGAAGTAAAATAATTTTTTGACTAACATGATCTATATAACTTTATTGTACACATTGAACATGTTTACAACAATAACACAAACAACCACAAAGCAACCATTTTGTTTTCTGTGCAGAGACCATGAGTCATCTATGGGAGGTGTCAACAGTATCTAATAGATGGAGAAATATGCAGAGGGAACATAGTGATTGGTTCTTTAGCTTTTAGTCACTCTAATATATCAGGTCACTACAAGACTTAAGGCTTTAATAACATATTGATAATTATTTAAAAATTATTTTCATGATAAAATAGTTTGTTGTATTATAATTATCATCATCATTTATTTGTATAGTGCCACAAAATGTCATAGAGCTGTTGCGCTATCAAGTGTGCTTGGCGTACAAGGTGAATTTGTATAGCTATATACTGGCTTTAAGAGAACGTTGAAAACTAAATATCTAGAATATAACTCTTAGATTTCACTTTCTGTGACATAAATGCTTTCTAATGCAACCAGAACACAGTATTATTCAAATAGATAAAAAAAAAAAATTAATTAAAGGGATATGAAGCCCAAAAATTGTATTTTGTGATTCAGACAGAGCAGACCATTGTAAAAAAGTTTCCAATTTACTTCTATTATCAAATATGCTTCGTTCTTATGATATTCTGTGTTGAAGAGATAAATAGATAAGAATCTGGGACACTACATGGCAGGGAATAGTGCTGCAATCTGCTACCATATAGTGCTCCAGAAATGGGTCAGCTCCTAAGCACACATTCCTGCTTTTCAACAAAAGATACCAAGCGAACAAATAAAATATAATAATAAATATGATAATAAAATTAAATTAGAAAGTTGTTTAAAATGGCATTCTCTGTCTGAATCATGAAAGAAAAAAATGTGGGTTTCATATCCCTTTTTTTAAGTGAATAATGTATTAATCTTCAAAATAATACAAAATATTTGTAATTAAAAATATATTAAAGGCAATGACAATTTGTCCTGAAATGAAGATGAGTATATCTATTTTTTCTTTAATAAACTGTATATTTTTTTTCTCCTTATATATGTTTTAAAGTCCATTGGCATCCAAACTGTTCCTACAGCATATACTCTAAGTTATTGCAAATAAGGTATCAAAAATGTAAACATACAGGCCATGAGTATGTGCCATAGTAATGTATTTCCTTTATACACAAATTGGTAATAAATAGCATATATATTATACAGTGTATGCAGTTCATGTATATTAGATATCTCCGCCTGTTGGTACTGCTAAACAGTACAATACGTAGACAAGACATGTCATACATTTCTGTAAATATGAACCTCTTGTAAACCCTCCTATTGATTCTATACAGTGCTACATTTTGTAGCACAATTTATGAGCTAGTGACGGCAGGGGTAACAAATTAATATGACATAATCTGATACAATTACACTTTAGATTATTTTTAGAACCTTGAAAGAACAAGAGCTATTCTTGGTGTGCATGTCTTATTCTACGAACTATGATACAGCAATTAAAAATCGTAATCAGGTTTATTACATTTCTTTTTTACGCATTTAACTGGATGTTTTCATAGTTTTTTTAAGCTTTTTCTAAAGTTAAACTATAAAGCACTACTTGCTTCCTTCTGAAAAGGGACATTATAGAACCCTTTACTCTTTCAGTCCAGCACAGAACATACAGCCCAATATATATATATATGTGTATATATATATATATATATATATATATATATATATATATATATATATATATATATATATACATATATATATATATATATACACACATACAGAGAGAAGCACACTCACAGGCACGAGCAAACAGCTCAATACCATTGTTAGCCTGTTCTATGGCGATTTACCTCCTGGGTATATATATATATATATCCTTGAACAATAATGAATCTGCTTGCCAAATAAAGTAGACCTGAGTGATCACACAATGTAAATAATTTTCGACATACAGTAGCACACACAGCACTTTAATTTAACCTAAAAATTATATGTGTGCTACTATATATATATATATATATATATATATATATATATATATATTATTTTCCAGGTTCCAAATAGTTATACAACCAGCTAGAATGTGTTTTAGTGTTTGGTTACATATTTTATCCATTTTCCACATCCAAAATGAATGTTATAATACACAATAACAAAAAATGTTAACCTTATAATAACCATACTATTTTCAAATGAATTAATGGATATTTGTTTATGAATGATCATAAAAAATAGAATACTGCACTAACAGTCTATATGACTAGTAATCTGATGCTACACTTAGAGATAAGTTTGCTTATGGCCCTTATCTACTTCCAACATCAAGTATAAAAGTGACGCACATGAGAGGGAAAGCATTTTAATCGTGTTTACCAAACAAGGGCCTGTCCATTGCTGGTTTAATGCACTGCTGGACTCTTTAGCTCTGAAGAGAATCCTCATATAACTGCAGCTAATTATGCAAAGCCTTGAGCCATTAGTCAGTATTCCAGTTATGTTATGATACATACAATTATTAAAACAAGTATGAATGTGTTGGTTATATTGTAAGATGTCTGCACTAATTTCTTTAATTTCATACTAAAGAAAAATATACATTTATTTAAAAAAAAACATATTGATTGTGTTGTTTCCACTGTTTAAAGTGACAAAGAAAATGGAATGATAGAATGAAAAACATTTTGGAATAAAAAGTATTTTTATTCAGCTGTAAAAATACATTGTTTCTACCCCCCCCCCCCCCCCAAAAAAAAAAAGTTAGCAGTCTAAAACATATAGTAAGTAAATCGAGAAAAAAGTTTGTTTCTGTAATTTAAACAACTATATACATTTTGTTGCATTCTGCAAGCTTAGAACATCCTTGATGACAGAAACTTTGCTCAGCACAGCTAAAGAGGCAGACATTCTGTATTTCCTCCATGTATGCAAAACAATAATAGATAAAAGACCAAATAAATAATCTAACAGGTAGACTTTACAACATTCAATACTGATCCACTAAATTACCTAGAGGTTTTTTGCCACAAACTTCTTTAAAAGGAAAAATTATTTAGTAACAAATGAGTCAAGCTCATTCCAATATAGAATAAAGATATAAAAACACATCACAGGTCTTCAGTTATATTAGGCTGATGCAAAAACATTAAAATCACAACAACAGTGTGAGTTATTTAAACTTGAAAAGTTTACATCACCTGCACAACTACATACATATAATATATGCAAAACACACATTTTAATAATAAATGCAATTTTAAATAAAACAATATATATATATATATATATATATATATATATATATACATATATATATATATATATATATATATATATATATATATATATATATATATATATATATATATATATATATAATACGTACATACACTTACTAATAGTAATTTAACAAGTCTTCTGAACTTTTCCCATGGGGTATACACCTTTGACCCTGGTCTAATTTAAAATGTCTATTTTTTGTGAGTCTTTTCACATCAGGGATAGCGTTCTTTCACTATCAGCATGCTTAGTTATGCGTGTCCCTATTGTACCATGTTGTATAGTCCTATATACCAATGCTAATATAATGATTATTACTTAGAATGTCACTATACGATTTTGCCTCACCAGATAAACAAACAGACCTACATGCACATAAAATTCTGCAGCTGTTAAGTCTTACCTTGCAAAAAGTTGTGTTTTCACAGATGTCTTCCACACGTTTCAATTAAACTTGCCCCTCTAAAATCTTCAATTCCCTTTAGCAAATTGGAAATGTTTCTTAAAAATCCACTTTTGCAAGCCAGTTACAAAAAGTGACATATCCAGCAAAAATAAAAAAAGGAAAATAAATCCTTCAATGAAATAATCTTCTTAATTCATTTTTACTTTCAATCCATATATTGATTTTAATCCAACTGTCTTTTCTTTTAACCCTTTAAAATCAAAGTGGTTTTCAGAAAATTTGGTTACTTGTTTTGTCTTCTGGCTTCAGTTATAAATATTTCATTCTCATAGAAGGACCACCCTGAAGTTAGTGCAAAATATACTTTTCCCGAAATAAACAACTTCTTTGCAGGTAGCATTGGCTTTCCTTGTAGTTTGGAAGTTCAGTTGTTCTTTAGTTCTGCAGAGTTATAAGATATTTCTTGTTTTTGCTCCCTTTTCCTCAGTTTTTTGGGGAATACGTTCAGGACTGAGCAGTCAGACTAGGCACTGTGTGTGGTTGGGATGGGGAGACCCAGAGGATTCTCAGTTCTCAGCATGCTGTCTGTGGTTGCAGGGGCTGGCAGTAAGATGTGGAGTGGATACCATGTTAGATGTGGATTGGAGTGCAAGAAAGTGAGGGGGAGGAAGCTTATAGACAGATTGAGGCACATTCCAGTGGGAGAAGCACACACATAAGACAGGACGCATATGCTGTAACTTAAAATTAGATACATATTTGCATTCAAAGCCTTTTTATTATATTTTGAACATGCAGCAAAGATCTTATTTATATATATATATACATTTATAAAACAAATCGTATTATTATTTTAATGATAAAGATACTTTCACTAATATATTAGGGTTGTGTCATATGAAAACATATTTAATAAAGATGATAAGAGGGAAGGGTTGTTTGGTATAAGACTTGAGTTTAAAAAAGAATAGATAACACTGACTTTCATTTCCTACAAAAGAAACACATGGAAATTCTTTACAAACTATTATAGTAGAAATTGAGCATCCTATTAAAAAAAAGTGCATGGAAAATACATTTTATAATTGTTTGCAATTTTTATTTTGATAATGAAATTTGGATTGTTTAACTGTTCAATGACAAATAACTTGAGGCATATTTTGAGTATCATATCTCCATTACTGTGGTCAGTTAAAGGGACAGTCTAGTCAAAATTAAACTTTCATGATTCAGATAGGACATGCAATTTTAAGCAACTTTCCAATTTACTTTTATCATCACATTTGATTTGTTCTCTTGGTATTCTTTGTTGAAAGCTAAACCTAGGTAGGCTCATATGCTAATTTCTAAACCCTAGATTGCTGCCTCTTAACTCAGTGCATTTTGACAGTTTTTCATCGCTAGACAGCGCTAGTTCATGTATGCCATATAGATAACATTGTGCTCACTCCTGTAAAGTTATTTATTACTCAGCACTGATTGGCTAAAATGCAAGTCTGTCAAAAGAACTAATATAAGGGGGCAGTCTGCACTGCAGAGGCTTAGATACAAGGTAATCACAGAGGTAAAAAGTGTATTAAAGTCCAAAAAAACCTTTCATGATTCAGATAGGGCATGTCATTTTAAACAACTTTCCAATTTACTTTTATTACCAATTTTGCTTTGTTCTCTTGGTATTCTTAGTTGAAAGCTAAACCTAGGAGATTCATATGCTAATTTCTTAGACCTTGAAGGCCACCTCTAATCTGAATGGTTTTTCACCACTGGTGGGCGTTAGTTCATGTAATTCATATAGATAACATTGAGCTCATGCACGTGAATTTACAGAGGAGTAAGCACTGATTAGCTAAAATGCAAGGCCTCGATCCGATATAAATCGTCGCCCGCAAAAGCCGGCGACGTCAAATTTTGCGCTGGTTTGGTATCACATATAAGGCGTAACATAGAAGTTATGCTCGTATATTTCTGCCTTCGGCCATAGTTTTCTGGCCCATAGACAGGTATACCAAACCAGCGCAGTTTGGTATCCAATATACAGCGTAAGGACTTACGTGGCGAAAATGGAGAAATCTTACTCCATTTTCACCGCCACAAATTGCAGGCGTAGTAAGCCTTACGCTGTGTATTGGAGCCCCGTAACTCCCTAAACTGGCTGCAAAATAAAACCTAACACCTAACGCATGCGCAATGTCTATCTACCTGTCAACCGCGAACTGCAAAATAAAACCTTACACCTAACGCATGCGCAATGTCTATCTACCTGTCAACCGCGATCCCCGCCGCAATCCCTCATAAAGTGTTTAACCCCTAAACCGCCGCTCCCGGACCCCGCCGCCACCTACATTAAATGTTTAACCCCCTAATGTGATCCCCCTACACCGCCGCCACCTACATTAAAATTATTAACCCCTAATGTAATCCCCCTACACCGCCGCCATCTATATTAAAATTATTACCCCCTAATGTGAGCCCCCTACCCAATAAAATAGTCAATAGAATTACAGTAGCTCTTATTCTATTGGCTATTCAAATCAGCCAATAGAATTAAAGTAGCTCGCATCCGATTGGCTGATTTGAATTTGAAAGCTCAAATCAGCCAATAGGAATTCAAGGGACGCCATTTTTAATCGCGTACCTTGAATTCCTATTTAGTGTACGGCGGCGATCATATGAAGAGGATCCTCCACGCTCCGGCTCTGGTCTTCAGTTCCAGCGGTCTTCAGTTCCAGCGTCACCGATCTTCAGTTCCAGCGTCACCGATCTTCAGTTCCAGCATCGCCGGTCTTCAGTTCCAGATGGACGGTCTTCAGCTCCGCGGTCATCGGTCTTCAACTCCTCCGCTTCGCGCTGGCTGGATCCTGGAAGAAGATGAGGTCGCCGCCTGGAAGAAGACTTCTCCGCCTAGAACAGGACCTTCTCCGCCGGGCTTCAGGACAAGTAAGGAGCACTTGGGGGTTAGACTTAGGTTTTTTAAGGGGGGATTAGGTGGGTTAGAGTAGAGGTATGTGGGTGGTGGGTTGTAATGGGGGGGGGTGTTGTTTTTTTTACAGGTAAAAGAGCTGATTACTTTGGGGCAATGCCCCACAAAAGGCCCTTTTAAGGGCTGGTAATAGAGCTGATTACTTTTGTAATTTAGATTAGGGTAGGGAATTTTTTTATTTTGGGGGGCTTTGTTATTTTATTAGGGGGCTTAGAATAGGTGTAATTAGCTTAAAAATCTTGTAATCTTTTTTTATTTCTTGTAATTTAGTGTTTGTTTTTTTTGTAATTTAGTTTAGTGTATTTAATTGTATTTTAGTTTAGATATTTGTAGTTTATTTAATTAATTTATTGATAGTGTAGGTGTATTTGTAACTTAGGTTAGGATTTATTTTGCAGGTAAATTAGTAATTATTTTAACTAGGTAGCTATTAAATAGTTATTAACTATTTAATAGCTATTGTACCTAGTTAAAATAAATACCAAGTTACTTGTAAAATAAATATAAACCCTAAAATAGCTACAATGTAATTATTAATTATATTGTAGCTATTTTAGGGTTTATTTTATAGGTAAGTATTTAGTTTTAAATAGGAATAATTTAGTTAATATTATTTAGATTTATTTTAATAATAATTAAGTTAGTGGTGTTAGAGTTAGATAGGGTTAATATAGTTAATATATATAATATAATAACTATATTAACTATATTAACCCTAATATAATTAGGGTTAATATAGTTAATATAGGTGGCAGCGGTGTAGGGGGATCAGATTAGGGGGTTAATATATTTAATATAGGTGGCGGCAGTGTAGGGGGATTAGATTAAGGGGTTAATATATTTAATATAGGTGGCGGCGGTGTAGGGGGATTGGATTAGGGGTTAATACATTTAATATAGGTGGCGGCGGTGTAGGGGGATTAGATTACAGCGAAAGAGCTGATTACTTTGTGACAATGCCCCGCAAAAAGCCCTTTTAAGGGCTGGTAAAAGAGCTGGTTACTTTGGGGCAATGCCCCGCAAAAGTCCCTTTTAAGGGCTGGTAATAGAGCTGGTTACTTTGGGGCAATGCCACGCAAAAGGCCCTTTTCAGGGCTATTTGTAGGGTTAGACTTAGGCTTAGTGGTAGGGAAATTTTAGTATTTTAGGGGTTAATAAATTTAATATAGGTGGCGGTGGTGTAGGGGGATTAGATTAGGGGTTAATAATTTTAATATAGGTGGTAGCAGTGTAGGGGGATCATATTAGGGGGTAATATAGTTTAAATAGATGGCGGCGGTGTAGGGGGATCATATTAGGGGGTAATATAGTTAAATAGGTGGCGGCGGTGTAGGGGGATCATATTAGGGTGTAATATAATTTAAATAGGTGGCGGCGGTGTAGAGGGATCACATTAGGGGGTAATATAGTTTAAATAGGTGGCGGCGGTGTAGGGGGATCACATTAGGGTGTAATATAGTTAATGTAGGTGGCGGCGGGGTAGGGAGCTCACATTAGGGGGTAAAACATTTAATGTAGCTAGCGGCGGTGTAGGGGGGTCAGATTAGGGGGTAATACATATAATATAGGTGGCGGCGGGGTCTGGGAGCGGCGGTTTAGGGGTTAATATATTTATTATTAGGAGTGAGAGGGGGGATTGATAGAGGGGTATACATGTCGGGCTATGTTTGTGAGGCGTGTTAGACAGTACGGGTGATTTTATAACTTAGTCAGTTTTTTAATGCGGCGGCAGTGAAATTTGTACTTACGCAGATTTCTGGACATCGCTAGTTTTTCAGACTTACTGCACTTTAGCATCTGATGGTGCCGTATATGAGATAGCTCAAGTTGCGAGCTGAAACTACGGCGGTGCAGGTTTCCACGCTTGCGCCGAAACATGCGCCGTATATCGGATCGTGCCCCTAGTCTGTCAAAAGAACTGAAATAAGGGGCCAGTCTGCAGAGGCTTAGATACAAGGTAATTACAGAGGTAAAATGTGCATTATTATAGCTGTGTTGGTTATGCAAAACTAAGTAATGGGTAATTAAATGGATTTTCTTTCTTTTTAAACAACAAAAATTCTGGTGTTGACTGTCCCTTTAATGTAACCATGTTGGTTATGCAAAACAGGGGAATTGGCAATAACGGGATTATCTATCTTTTTAAACAATAACAATTGTGGAGTAGACTGTCCCGTTAAGGTCACATATACCTGAGTTCTTGCAATGATGATTGATCACTGTATAGATAGTAACAAGGTCAGGGTTCAGAAATATGCAGGATTTTTTAGTTACAAGAGGAGCACAAAATATTAGCACTATTGAGCTCCAACACTACTCAAATAAAATCAATATATTCACATCTCTTAAGTGAACATTTATAAGTGAGGCATTAACAATTGGGCAAAATAATTACACAAGAATTGTTCTCAATACTCACCACACTGGTGGTTATTAACTAACATACTGCCTATTGACATCTGCTAAGGAATGCTACTATAATAAGCATATAGTGACTGGTCACTCAAATATTAAAAGTATATTTTATACAACAAATTTAAAAATAACTGATAATCTAATACTGAAATTCATAGAATAAATTATATGCACATGATACTTTGTAAAAGATATGCAGATGCAAAAAATATGTATCCAAAATGCTGACCCACCACACTCGTATTATGAATCAAATTGCTAGTGTGCGTGGATCAGAAATGGCTTCTAATAATCTCTGGGAAACGTCCATAATCACACCGTGTGTTAGAATACTTGAATTAATGTTTCTGTATGCAAACGATTTTGTCTCTTAGGTTAATGTCTTAAACTAACGTACCTCCTTCCTTCAGTGTAGATCTGGTCTGGAAGATGACAGTTTTTTTTTTTTTAGCATTACATCATTTTATCTATGTGTTCAATAAATAACATTTATAAGAAAACTTTTGCTTTTCCCTTATTGATTAACAGTTTAAGCTTGGGTAGCGCTGCTCCTGATATCTTTTTCTTTGTATATTAACCCCTTAACAACTTTTAGGGAGAGTTGTTATTCTGGAACAGCCTGAAGTGTTTTTGGTTTGCGCTTAAGATTACCTTTCAGTCTCTTTAAGGAATGCTACGCTAACCTACACTCTCTCATCTAATTTCAGGTATGTGAATTGTGTCCCAACAGTCAACTCCTGCCAAAATCTATGTTTTCTGTGTTAATTGTACTCAAAGTCTCTCTTTTGGTGTGTAAATTGTGTCCCAGCATTCAACTCCTGCCAAAATCTCTGTTGTCTGTGCTAATTGTACTCAAAGTCTCTCTTTTGGTATGTGAATATATGTCCCAGCATTCAACTCCTGCCAAAATCTCTGTTTCCTTCTAAATACAGGGAGAGTCCACATTTGCATTCATTACTTGTGGGAATACAGAACCTGGCCACCAGGAGGAGGCAAAGACACCCCAGCCAAAGGGTTAAATACCCCCCCACTTCCCTCATCCCCCAGTCATTCTTTGCCTTTCATCACAGGAGTTTGGCAGAGAAGTGTCAGAAGTTTTTTCGGAGTAGTTCCTTAGGAAGAGTATCTGCCCTTCGGGATGAAACTGGACTTTTAAGTAGTCTTTTCAGCCTCTCAGTGAGAGCATTGATGAAAGATAGAGTGTGGAGATGCAGGGAGAGTCTTTCTGCGAAACTATCCAGACTCATAATAACAGCTCCTATAAGCAATCAGCATTGATGAGTTTCGCTGCCTGCTTTCTTCACTCAAGTCCATGTTAGAGGGGCTGCAACTATCTCTCAAACTTGAAGAACTGTGTTGCTGTTCCACAGAATGGATTCTGGTAAGATTGTTTTATTTTTTTATACACATGTAAAAGATAGAAGACAGGGTCTCAGTGGGACTCCTTTATCTTTATGGAATCAAGGGTTAATATCTCCTGAGGAAGATTATTGAACAGTTGGGTCTAGTTAATAATGTTTGTTATGTGATTTTGACTGCGGATCATATGTAGGAGAATTTTTGGGTTCATAGGCTGATACGGAACATACAGGTTATAGAGCTGCGCATTTTTATTAAGCTGGCACGCTTTTCCTTAGCAGGGGCGGTCCTGCATGAGGCACCATGTGTCTGGGAGTAGTCACGTCTTGTTTTCCATTTCCGATTCCTGACTGAGGGGCTGCGGAAATGAGTTAATTTATCTACCTGTCTGGGTCATAGGAGGTGGTGAGTGCCTCAGACATTGGGGGTTTAAGGTGCCAGTTGTTTTTTTTTTTTATAACAATTTTAATTAGAATTATGGAGGATTCTGATATTCTAGAGGATTCCTCTGATACAGATTTTGATACCTGCATATGTTGTGAGGAGGCCTGGGTAGACCAGCCCGCTCAATTATGTTCCGTATGCCGCAATAAGGTGTTCTCTTCAAACAATGTTGAGATGTTAGAGACCACTGAGCCGTCTACCTCTGAGGATTCCTTATCCCATGAGGTGCGTTTCCTAGAATCTTTTCCTACACATGCAGTTCCCCTAAGTACCATTACTCCATCGTCTGAGGGAGACTTTTTTCCGCCGGAGGTTACTACACGTTTTCGCATGGCCATCATTTTTCGCATGACTTTAGCTGAGTTCACCTCTTCCTGCTACGTGCAAGTGAAGGGTTAATCCGTGCTCTCCTACCCATGGGCCATCGTGTAAAATGACGATTGTGCCTGCTCAGTCATCTGGGGATGCGGTTCCCTCTGAGGCTTCTGAGGCAGAACCTTTCAGATTTGACTCCCCTGACTGAGGAGGATTTGGCATTTAGATTTAGAATGGCGCGCCTGCTTTTACTTCTGAGAAAGGTTTTGGCGATGTTAGAGGTTCCCAGTCCTGATCCGTCAGGTCAGATAACGATCTTGATTAGACAAGTGGAGAGGGTTGGATCCTCTTATTTATCGTCTATATGTATATAGTTATAGAATCCCAGTCCTGAGCTCTATGAGGGGTTGTGTTGTATAACAGGCAGGACCTGTTTGTTTTAGTTTGCACACCCTTTTGGACGTCCCTTTTTGTGCGTTTAACTATTTTATTTCTAATCCGTTTCGGATAGTTTTTGTTTTAGAGCTCGGGGTTCTTGTGGAAACTCTTTTTAGGAAGAAGTTTTGTCACTTGGGTTGTTTTTTGTTATATTGACTTATTTTCTGTATTTTGTTTAGTCTCAGTTTTCCTAGCACTGCTGGATCTTAAGAATTTGCCATTTGTTTATGTTTTTTATGACAAGATGTGTCGTACCCTTGATGATGAGCAGAACCTGTTTTGTCTGTTCTTCCCTTCTACTCTAGATTAGGGATGTGGCGAATTGTTCACTGGCGAATAGTTCCCGGCGAACATAGCATGTTCGCGTTCGCCTCGGCGGGCGAACATATGCGATGTTCGATCCGCCCCTATTCATCATCATTGAGTAAACATTGACCCTGTACCTCACAGTCAGAATACATATTACAGCCAATGAGCAGCAGACCCTCCCTCCCAGACCCTCCCACCTCCTGGACAGCATCCATTTTAGATTCATTTGGAAGCTGCATTCTTAATGAGAGGAGGGACAGTGTAGCTGCTGCTGATTTAATAGGGAAATCGATAGCTAGGCTAGTGTATTCAGTGTCCACTACAGTCCTGAAGGACTCATCTGATCTCTGCTGTAAGGACAGCACCCCAAAAAGCCCTTTTTAGGGCTAGAACATCAGTCTGCTTTTTTTTTTTTTTCCTGTGTAATCTAATTGCAGTTGCCTGCCTGCCAGCGTGTGTGTCAGGCTCACAGCGTATACTGTGCCCCCTTGCCCAGTGCCACCACTCATATCTGGTGTAACAGTAGTGTACATTTAAAAAAAACAACACTTTTTGACTGTGAAATAATAGCAGACAGCTGCCAGTACCCAAGATGGCCGCCAATAAGGCCGATGGGGAGGGTTAGAGAGCTGTTTTTGGGGGATCAGGGAGGTTGGGGGCTAAGGGGGGATGTTACACCACAGCATATGTAAATATGCTAAAAAAAATATATTTTTTAAAAACCTTTTATTTTAGTACTGGCAGACTTTCTGCCAGTACTTAAGATGGCGGGACAATTGTGGGGTGGGGGAGGGAAGGGAGCTGTTTGGGAGGGATCAGGGGGTCTCTACAAACTACCTAATTAACACCTTCACTGCTAGCCATAATACACGTGTGATACGCAGCAGCATTTAGCGGGCTTCTAATTACCAGAAAGCAACGTCAAAGTCATATATGTCTGCTATTTCTGAACAAAGGGGATCCCAGAGAAGCATTTACAACCATTTGTGCCATAATTGCACAAGCAATTCAGATAGGACATGCAATTGTAAGCAACTTTCCAATTTACTTTTATCATCACATTTGATTTGTTCTCTTGGTATTCTTTGTTGAAAGCTAAACCTAGGTAGGCTAATATGCTAATTTCTAAGCCCTAGATTGCTGCCTCTTAACTCAGTGCATTTTGACAGTTTTTCATCGCTAGACAGCGCTAGTTCATGTATGCCATATAGATAACATTGTGCTCACTCCTGTAAAGTTATTTATTACTCAGCACTGATTGGCTAAAATGCAAGTCTGTCAAAAGAACTAATATAAGGGGGCAGTCTGCACTGCAGAGGCTTAGATACAAGGTAATCACAGAGGTAAAAAGTGTATTAAAGTCCAAAAAAACCTTTCATGATTCAGATAGGGCATGTCATTTTAAACAACTTTCCAATTTACTTTTATTACCAATTTTGCTTTGTTCTCTTGCTATTCTTAGTTGAAAGCTAAACCTAGGAGATTCATATGCTAATTTCTTAGACCTTGAAGGCCACCTCTAATCTGAATGGTTTTACACCACTGGTGGGCGTTAGTTCATGTGTTTCATATAGATAACATTGAGCTCATGCACGTGAATTTACAGAGGAGTAAGCAATGATTAGCTAAAATGCAAGGCCTCGATCCGATATAAATTGTCGCCCACAAAAGCCGGCAACGTCAAATTTTGCGCTGGTTTGGTATCACATATAAGGCGTAACATAGAAGTTACGCTCGTATATTTCTGCCTTCGGACATAGTTTTCTGGCCCATAGACAGGTATACCAAACCAGCGCAGTTTGGTATCCAATATACAGCGTAAGGACTTACGTGGCGAAAATCGAGAAATCTTACTCCATTTTCACCGCCACAAATTGCAGGCGCCATCTATATTAAAATTATTACCCCCTAATGTGAGCCCCCTACCCAATAGAATAGTCAATAGAATTACAGTAGCTCTTATTCTATTGGCTATTCAAATCAGCCAATAGAATTAAAGTAGCTCGCATCCGATTGGCTGATTTGAATTTGAAAGCTCAAATCAGCCAATAGGAATTCAAGGGACGCCATTTTTAATCACGTACCTTGAATTCCTATTTAGTGTAAGGCGGCGATCGTATGAAGAGGATCCTCCACGCTCCGGCTCCGGTCTTCAGTTCCAGCGGTCTTCAGTTCCAGCGTCACCGATCTTCAGTTCCAGCATCGCCGGTCTTCAGTTCCAGATGGACGGTCTTCAGCTCCGCGGTCATCGGTCTTCAACTCCTCCGCTTCGCGCTGGCTGGATCCTGGAAGAAGATGAGGTCGCCGCCTGGAAGAAGACTTCTCCGCCTAGAACAGGACCTTCTCCGCCGGTCTTCAGGACAGGTAAGGAGCACTTGGGGGTTAGACTTAGGTTTTTTAAGGGGGGATTAGGTGGGTTAGAGTAGAGGTATGTGGGTGGTGGGTTGTAATGGGGGGGGTGTTGTTTTTTTTACAGGTAAAAGAGCTGATTACTTTGGGGCAATGCCCCACAAAAGGCCCTTTTAAGGGCTGGTAATAGAGCTGATTACTTTTGTAATTTAGATTAGGGTAGGGAATTTTTTTTATTTTGGGGGGCTTTGTTATTTTATTAGGGGGCTTAGAATAGGTGTAATTAGCTTAAAAATCTTGTAATCTTTTTTTATTTCTTGTAATTTAGTGTTTGTTTTTTTGTAATTTAGTTTACTGTATTTAATTGTATTTTAGTTTAGATATTTGTAGTTTATTTAATTAATTTATTGATAGTGTAGGTGGATTTGTAACTTAGGTTAGGATTTATTTTGCAGGTAAATTAGTAATTATTTTAACTAGGTAGCTATTAAATAGTTATTAACTATTTAATAGCTATTGTACCTAGTTAAAATAAATACCAAGTTACCTGTAAAATAAATATAAATCCTAAAATAGCTACAATGTAATTATTAATTATATTGTAGCTATTTTAGGGTTTATTTTATAGGTAAGTATTTAGTTTTAAATAGGAATAATTTAGTTAATATTATTTAGATTTATTTTAATAATAATTAAGTTAGTGGTGTTAGAGTTAGATAGGGTTAATATAGTTAATATATATAATATAATAACTATATTAACTATATTAACCCTAATATAATTAGGCTTAATATAGTTAATATAGGTGGCAGCGGTGTAGGGGGATCAGATTAGGGGGTTAATATATTTAATATAGGTGGCGGCGGTGTAGGGGGATTAGATTAGGGGGTTAATATATTTAATATAGGTGGCGGCGGTGTAGGGGGATTGGATTAGGGGTTAATACATTTAATATAGGTGGCGGCGGTGTAGGGGGATTAGATTACAGGCAAAAGAGCTGATTACTTTGTGACAATGCCCCGCAAAAAGCCCTTTTAAGGGCTGGTAAAAGAGCTGGTTACTTTGGGGCAATGCCCCGCAAAAGGCCCTTTTAAGGGCTGGTAATAGAGCTGGTTACTTTGAGGCATACTTTAGTATTTTAGGGGTTAATAAATTTAATATAGGTGGCGGTGGTGTAGGGGGATTAGATTAGGGGTTAATAATTTTAATATAGGTGGTGGCAGTGTAGGGGGATCATATTAGGGGGTAATATAGTTTAAATAGGTGGCGGCGGTGTAGGGGGATCATATTAGGTGGTAATATAGTTTAAATAGGTGGCGGCGGTGTAGGGGGATCATATTAGGGGGTAATATAGTTTAAATAGGTGGCGGCGGTGTAAGGGGATCACATTAGGGGGTAATATAGTTAATGTAGGTGGTGGCGGGGTAGGGGGTAAAACATTTAATGTAGCTAGCGGCGGTGTAAGGGGGTCAGATTAGGGGGTAATACATATAATATAGGTGGCGGCAGGGTCCGGGAGCGGCGGTTTAGGGGTTAATATATTTCTTATTAGGAGTGAGAGGGGGGATTGATAGAGGGGTATACGTGTCAGGCTATGTTTGTGAGGCGTGTTAGACAGTACGGGTGATTTTATAACTTAGTCAGTTTTTTTATGCGGCGGCAGTGAAATTTGTACTTACGCAGATTTCTGGACATCGCTAGTTTTTCAGACTTACGGCACTTTAGCATCTGATGGTGCCGTATATGAGATAGCTCGAGTTGCGAGCTGAAACTACGGTGGCACAGGTTTCCACGCTTGCGCCGAAACATGCGCCGTATATCGGATCGCGCCCCTAGTCTGTCAAAAGAACTGAAATAAGGGGGCAGTCTGCAGAGGCTTAGATACAAGGTAATTACAGAGGTAAAATGTGCATTATTATAGCTGTGTTGGTTATGCAAAACTAAGTAATGGGTAATAAAGGGATTTTCTTTCTTTTTAAACAACAAAAATTCTGGTGTTGACTGTCCCTTTAATGTAACCATGTTGGTTATGCAAAACAGGGGAATTGGCAATAACGGGATTATCTATCTTTTTAAACAATAACAATTGTGGAGTAGACTGTCCCGTTAAGGTCACATATACCTGAGTTCTTGCAATGATGATTGATCACTGTATAGATAGTAACAAGGTCAGGGTTCAGAAATATGCAGGATTTTTTAGTTACAAGAGGAGCACAAAATATTAGCACTATTGAGCTCCAACACTACTCAAGTAAAATCAATATATTCACATCTCTTAAGTGAACATTTATAAGTGAGGCATTAACAATTGGGCAAAATAATTAAACAAGAATTGTTCTCAATACTCACCACACTGGTGCTTATTAACTAACATACTGCCTATTGACATCTGCTAAGGAATACTACTATAATAAACATATAGTGACCGATCACTCAAATATTAAAAGTATATTTTATACAACAAATTTAAAAATAACTGATTATCTAATACTGAAATTCATAGAATAAATTATATGCACATGATACTTTGTAACAGATATGCAGATGCAAAAAATATATATCCAAAATGCTGACCCACCACACTCGTATTATGAATCAAATTGCTAGTGTGCGTGGATCAGAAATGGCTTCTAATAATCACTGGGAAACGTCCATAATCACACCGTGTGTTAAAATACTTGAATTAATGTTTCTGTATGCAAACGATTTTGTCTCTTAGGTTAATGTCTTAAACTAACGTACCTCCTTCCTTCAGTGTAGATCTGGTCTGGAAGATGACAGTTTTTTTTTTTAGCATTACATCATTTTATCTATGTGTTCAATAAATAACATTTATAAGAACACTTTTGCTTTTCCCTTATTGATTAACAGTTTAAGCTTGGGTAGCGCTGCTCCTGATATCTTTTTCTTTGTATATTAACCCCTTAACAACTTTTAGGGAGAGTTGTTATTCTGGAACAGTCTGAAGTGTTTTTGGTTTGCCCTGTAGATTACCTTTCAGTCTCTTTAAGGAATGCTACGTTAACCTACACTCTCTCATCTAATTTCAGGTATGTGGATTGTGTCCCAACAGTCAACACCTGCCAAAATCTATGTTTTCTGTGTTAATTGTACTCAAAGGCTCTCTTTTGGTGTGTAAATTGTGTCCCAGCATTCAACTCCTGCCAAAATCTCTGTTGTCTGTGCTAATTGTACTCAAAGTCTCTCTTTTAGTATGTGAATATATGTCCCAGCATTCAACTCCTGCCAAAATCTCTGTTTCCTTCTAAATACAGGGAGAGTCCACATTTGCATTAATTACTTGTGGGAATACAGAACCTGGCCACCAGGAGGAGGCAAAGACACCCCAGCCAAAGGGTTAAATACCCCCCCACTTCCCTCATCCCCCAGTCATTCTTTGCCTTTCATCACAGGAGTTTGGCAGAGAAGTGTCAGAAGTTTTTTCGGAGTAGTTTCTTACGAAGAGTATCTGCCCTTCGGGATGAAACTGGACTTTTAAGTAGTCTTTTCAGCCTCTCAGTGAGAGCATTGATGAAAGATAGAGTCTGGAGATGCAGGGAGAGTCTTTCTGCGAAACTATCCAGACTCATAATAACAGCTCCTATAAGCAATCAGCATTGATGAGTTTCGCTGCCTGCTTTCTTCACTCAAGTCCATGTTAAAGGGGCTGCAACTATCTCTCAAACTTGAAGAACTGTATTGCTGTTCCACAGAATGAATTCTGGTAAGATTGTTTTATTTTTTTATACACATGTAAAAGATAGAATACAGGGTCTCAGTGGAGTCTTATTCTGTGCACAAACTGAGCAGGAGGCAACATATGCAGCAATATCAGAACGAAGATCTGGCCACCAGAATTGTCGAGTGACAGACCAAATCATTTGGTTCTTGCCTGGGTGACCTGCGGCTTTAGGATAGTGGTAAGCGTGCAAAAGTTTAGTTTGAAGATTCTCAGGAAAAAAATACTTACCAGTAGGTTTCTCAGGAGGTGCATTGGTTTGTGCAGCCAGGATCTCCTCCCCCAAGGGAGAAGTCAAATTAGTACATATGGTAGCAAAAATATGGTCAGGAGGTATAACAGGAGTAGGTACAGACTCCTCCTTGAACAGAGGGGAAAATTGTCGAGAGAGGGCATCAGCCCTAACATTCTTACTACCAGGCAGGTAGGAGACCACATAATTAAACCAAGACAAATATAGCGCCCATCTGGCCTGTCCGGGCGACAAACGCTTTGCTTCAGATAGATAAGTTAAACTCTTGTGGTCAGTAAGAATGAGCACTGGCACGCTAGTACCCTCGAGACGATGCCTCCATTCCTTGAGTGCCAAAATTATGGCCAATAATTCCCTGTCGCCAATTTCATAATTACACTCCACTGGAGACAATTTCTTAGAGAAGAAACCACACGGATGCAAGGAAATATCAGGCGTAGGACGTTGAGACAAGAGGGCACCTACTCCAGTCTCAGATGCATCAACCTCAAGAACGAAAGGCAGGACAGGGTTAGGATGAGCCAGAACTGGAGCGGCAGCAAAGGCAGTCTTAAGACTATCAAAGGCCTTAATGGCAGTAGGTGACCAATGGAGTGGATCATTCTCTTTAAGGGTCATGTCTGTGATAGGTTTGATAGGTTTTAATAAACGTTCTATAGTAATTGGCGAACCCCAAAAAATGTTGAATAGACCGAAGACCAACTGGGCGAGGCCACTGCAGAACTGCAGATAACTTGTTAGGATCCATGGAGAACCCTGCAACGAAGATAACATAACCTAGGAAGGTTACTTGAGTCTGATGGAACTCACATTTCTCGAGTTTATAAAACAGGCCGTTCTCACGTAGTCTCTGAAGAACCTGTGTAACATCAGAACGATGAGCTTCACACACACACTGTTGCAACATATCTCATAGGACATCATTAATAAATTCCTGAAAAACAGCAGGAGCATTACATAGGCCAAAGGGCATTACAAGATACTCATAATGCCCGCTCCTGGTGTTAAATGCTGTTTTCCATTCGTGACCCTCCTTAATCCTAATGAGATTGTACGCTCCTCTCAAATCAAGTTTAGTAAAGACCGTAGCTCCCTTGAGGCGGTCAAAGAGTTCCGTAATGAGCGGAATAGGGTAAGCATTCTTAATGGTAAGATGATTAAGACCCCTATAATCGATACATGGTCTTAACTTGCCACCCTTTTTCTTCACAAAGAAGAAGCCAGCCCCTGCAGGAGAGCAGGATTTACGGATGATTCCCCGCGACAGAGCATCGGCAACATACTCCTCCATAGCACAATTCTCTGCAACAGACAGAGGGTACACCCAGCCCCGAGGAGGAATGGCTCCGGGTTGCAGGTCTATGGCACAATCGTAAGACCGGTGAGGAGGCAACGTACCGGCACGCACCTTGTCAAACATGTCTAGGAACTCTCGGTTCTCCTCTGGCAATTGAGATACTGAAGAAGTGCTCAAGACTTTAACTGGTTTCCGAAGACAAGTGGAAATACATTGCGGGCAACACAACAAAATTTCGGACCTGCGACAGTCGAGACTGGGATTGTGCTTTTGGAGCCAGGGATAACCCAGAACAACCGGAAAATGCAGAGAGTTTATCACCTGGAACTGGAGGGTTTCAAAATGGAGAGCCCCAACAGCCATGGACAACGGAGCATTTTCGTGAGTAACGAGTGCGGGCTGAAGGGGCCTGCCATCAATGGCCTCAATAGCAAGCGGAACGGACTGAGGCAAAACAGGAATGGAGTGCTTTGATACAAAAGCACTGTCAATGAAATAGCTTGCAGCACCGGAGTCAACAAGAGCCTGAGTGACTATGGAGGAGTCCACCCAGGAAAGGACAACCATGACAAAAGCTTTCTCCTTAAGCAGTTCCGGGGACGAGGATAAACCACCCAAGGTCTGCCCCCAACAGGACCTTAGGTGTGAGCGTTTCCCGGTCGTGTAGGACAAGACTTCAAAAAGTGGCCCTGTAACCCACAATAGAGGCAGAGCCCCTCCCTCCTCCTAAAGGCCCTCTTCGCTGTGGAGAGACGCGTGAATCCCAACTGCATTGGCTCAGCAGTACCTGGTGACTCAGGACCAGGAGGCATGGGAGGAGAGGGAGGCATGGGTGGGAACGAACACGTAGGAGACAACGGAACAGGAGGCTTCCGCAAGCGCTCCTTGAAAGAGGGCCTCTCTCTGAGTCTGATGTCAATTAGGATCAAAAAAGATACCAATGCCTTGAGATCCTCTGGTAAATCTCTGGCAGCAACTTTGTCTTTAATCGCATCAGAGAGCCCATGAAAGAAGGCGGCAACAAGGGCTTCATTGTTCCAACCTACCTCTGCGGCAAGCGTACGGAACTCAATAGCATACTGAGAAACAGATCTTGTACCTTGCTGAATGGACATGAGTCGTTTAGCAGCAGAGGAGGAGTGAGCCGGAACATCAAATACCCTTCGAAAGGAGGCCACAAATTCAGGGTAATTTGAAATCACAGGTTTATTAGTCTCCCACAAGGGATTAGCCCAGGCAAGAGCTGTGTCAGAGAGTAACGAGATGAGAAATCCCACCTTAGCTCTGTCAGAGGGAAACGCCTGAGGTAACATCTCAAAGTAAATGCTCACCTGGTTCAAAAACCCTCTGCACTGAATAGGATCGCCTCCATATCGCTGAGGTAAAGGTGCAGAACCGGACATGCTCCTGGTAGGCATAGTTGCAGCAACGGAAACAGGAGCAGCCATAACTTGCGGGACACTTTGGTCTAAATGTGCAGTGCGAGTCAGCAGGGTTTGCAGGGCTAGTGCAAATTGATCCAAGCGGTGATCCTGTTCATCCATCCTGGAAATGATGGCAGGTAAAGGTGGATTATTAGCACCATCAGGATTCATGGCCTTTGGTAATGTCAGGGTGCCAGGAATAAGACTGAAATGAGAAGTGCAAAAATAATCACACCTTTATTAATAGCAAAAAATAATAAAAAGTCCACAAGTCAAATAACAAGCCAGGAGTCAAAACCAGAGCTGGTAGTCAGACGAGCCAAGTCAGGAGCCAAAGCGATTAGTCAGACGAGCCGGAATCAGGAACAAGGAAAACAGCAGAGTCAGGAACAAGCCAGGGATCAGGAACCAGGAAGGACATCAGGCAGCCGGGTAATACACAGGAACTCTCACAAACAGGTCTGACACAACGCAAAGGCAAAGCATACTGAACAGAGGCCCTTTAAATAATAAGTGATGACATCACAATTCTGAGACTGCATCCTGTCTCACATGGATGATGCACACCAGTCTGGCCATAAAATGAAGTGCAGGAAATGAGCAGCATCCCCCACAATGCACCATAGTCAGGAAGAGAGGTGAGTAAAATGGCTGCCAGCAGCACATGGCAAACAACAGGGAAAAAACCCTGACAGGTCCAGGCAGAGCAGGTTCATCTATACCGAGGGACAGGCAGGACCTGTCTTAGGTTCTTCTGGATTGGCACGTGATGGGGGATCATATGGATCCGGGGGTCCTGGAGGCTGGAGTTGAGTTTTTCATTCCATCTTTCTGGACTAGGTGACTTTTGGAGTCTTGTCCCGGTACTCTTCGCAGTGTCATTACACTGTTGGTGTCTGGTCCAATAAGGGGAGGGGTTTCCCATCCTTTTTGGGTCCGATGATTTTTAAGCAGAGCTTATTAGATCTCTTTTGTACAAAGAGGATACATGTTTCTCTATACCTGGATTTAGAAAGAAGGATATCTTTCCTGTCTAGAGCAGCCCAGTGTAGTCTGGTGGTTATCGCTTTGCAACTCGAAGGTTGTTGGTTCAAATCCAGCTGCTGACGCTGGATGTCCATTTAAAACATCCTTGTTTAAGCAGGTCCGGTTCTTAGGGACCGTTTTTTGGGGATCTGGGGTTCAATGTGGCAGTAGCCTGTTTCTAGGTGTTGCGGTGACTCCCGAGTCTTGGCAGTTCTGATTTTTCCAGCATTTGCTAGTAGACCTTTTGGGATTTGCTTCCTGCCGGTTCCATCCTTAGAGGTGAACCTAGACCTGGGTTCTGGTGTTGGCACCAGGTTGGATCCTTTGGATGCGGCTTGGTCTTTCAGACAGGAAGGCACTTTGCCTTAGAGCTTACGAAGTTAGAATTACTTCATCGGGTTCTGCCCTCCAATTCACCTTCAGGCCTTCGTTGGCACTGTGGAGGAGGGTTATGGATTAAGCCCAGGCCGAGTCTTCGACATAGCATTACGTTTTTTTCTCTGTCTTAGCAGTCTTTTTGGATTACCAGTTTGGGAATCATTCTCCAGTGTTCGGTACAGATCTCCAGGTGTTGGGGATTTTTATTCTAGTTCCTCTGGGGCAGTTTTGTCTTGGTCTCTTCCCTGTCAGCAGGGTGAGAGTGTTTTCTGAGTTAGTGAGTTACTCCTGCGTAGTCGGGAGGGTCTCAAATTTGGTGGTGGGTGGAGGCCCACTACGGCTCTTGGCAGCAATCCATTCTCTGAGTGTGCTCTTCCGGAACAGATGTTCCTTACGACCATCCGTCTGATTTGACTATTCAGAGGTTTTCGAATATGTATCTGAAGAAAACAGATCGAGTTTTCTTAGATGAGGCCCACAGGACTAAGTGGCTTAAGGGACTAGTTCCCAGCCTAGCAAGCTGAAGACTTGAAGTTTGAATCCTGCTGTGGCAGTTTTCTTAATTCTGAGGAGTTCTATTTTAACCTTTTTCTTTTAGGCCATGTCTCTCTTTTTCAATAATGGCTCGATCCTAACTGTGTGCGTGAGTGAGACTGTTGCTCCATTTTTGACTGTGAGTTTGTAATCACAGCTTAGAGGCTCACTGCCATGAGAGTTCTCTTGTTCCAGGGATCTACCAGGTCAGGGTCTCTTTGCGTCTTGGGATTTTTCTTCAGTGGCGTATTACGAGGGGTCGCTTGGCCCTAACCGAGAGAAGGTTTTTTTCCGAAGGGTTTCGGTCCTTCTCTTCAGCTCGTACCTGGTTCCTCGTCTCCTATTTTAGGCGTGGAGGACTCCCTCTCTTTTTGTTGGGAGGAGCTAGCTTGTCCTGACTCTCTTCTGGATCCTGGAGTATTCTTCTTCCCCTCTAGAATGAGCTGGTGAAGGGGTTGTCTAGCTAGTTCTTGTTCGAAGGGACAGCCTGCAAGGATAGCTTGTTGGTTATCTTAGCTGCCTGTCAAGCGGAAGGTTACAGGTGGATAACAGCTGTGGTTCCTTTCTCTGGTATGTGTTTTCGCAAGGAGTTTTGCTCTCTGTTTGTGCTCCAGTTCCAGAGGTTCATTGATCTTCCAGGTGTTCAGTTGTTTTTGCTATGGCACTGCCTGCAGCAGGGCCGGCAAGTCAATTCCTTGCTCCTTTTGGGGTTGAATTTATCCTTCAGGAGTTGCATCAGGTTACCTTTGTACCTGTACAGGAGGTGGTATTTGAATTATTATTTAAGGACCTATTTTGTCTGTAGATTGTTTTTCTACGTGTCATAGTTTCTGTGTTGCAATTTGCAATACGTTCTTCCTTATGGTGTCTCCCTTCTAAACGGGCTGTCCGAGTTTTTTTCTCCCTAAGATTGCCTTATCCTTGTCCAGATGGAAAGAGGTTCTTCCTTTTTTGGGAAATCTTACCTTGAAGTTCTGTCAGACTTCATCAGAATAGACAGTTTTTTTTCCTCTACGTTATTCATGTCTGGGGGTGCAAGGTTTTGGAAGCTGATTAACTTCCTCCTTGTTCGTGGGCGAGTTTTTTCACTGGTTCTAGGGACATGAGCCTCCTCAGAGGTTTTTGGCTCAGTTCGAGTGCAGTGTCTCTGACATGAGATCCTATGGTTCTGATTGTTGGGCGGCTGCTTAGTCCTCCTAACATCCTTATTCCTTTTATTTTTCTTTTGCTTCTATTAAGGAAGCCTTCGGAAGTTTGGTTTTCTTGCAGGCTGTAGTGCCCTAAGATTGGCCCGCCTCTTATTTGTTCCCTCCCGTTAGCATTCAGTGTCCTCTGTAGCTTGGACATAATTTCCCACAAGTACCGAATGCAGCTGTGGACTCTCCCTGTATTTAGAAGGAAAACATAAATAATTACTTACCAGATAATTTCCTTTCCTTCGATACAGGGAGAGTCCACAGCTCCCACCCGTGCTCTCCGGTGGACGGCCCAACATTTAAGTTGTTTTCTTCTGGCACCTTTTTCCCCCTGATATTTCTCCTACTGTTCCTTGTTCCCTCGGCAGAATAACTGGCGGATGAGGGAAGTGGGGGAGGTATTTAAGCCTTTGGCGGGGGTGTCTTTGCCTACTCCTGGTGGCCAGGTTCTTCCCACAAGTAATGAATGCAGCCATGGACTCTCCCTGTATCGAAGCAAAGGAAATTATCTGGCAAGTCATAATTTATGTTTTTCTGTGTTAATTGTACTAGTCTCTCTTTTGGTATGTGAATTGTGTTGCAGCATTCAACTCCTGCCAAAATCTCTGTTTTCTGTGTTAATTGTACTCAAAGTCTCTCTTTTGGTATGTGTCTGTAGTCTGTGAAATGTTATGTATTTACTCTGTTGATATCTTGTCTTTATCTATGTGATGTTCAAACCTTGTCAATACTTGTGATATTTACTAAATTTATAATTCCGCAAATGGTATAACCCTAGCTTCCTCCAAATTCTATTGTCTGTTTTCTCAACTTATCTCACCCTGAATCAAATTTTCCCAAATGGCCTTTGACTGTCTTTAATCATGTCACTAACTAATTTATTGCAATCAGCTGAATGCTCTGACATATAAATTTAACACTGCTTTGGGGAGGCATTGCAGGGGTGGCAGTATTCTAACATGATCTTTTCCCATCTCTTAAGTGAACATTTATAAGTGAGGCATTAACAATTGGGCAAAAGAATTACACAAGAATTATACAAGGATTGGACAAGGGAAAAGGCAAGTTTTGTTGTAACACGGTTTTATCTACTGTCTGCTTAGTTTGTGATAATGCTCAATATCTTCACATTCCTTTTTACAACCTTTTGTCTCTATAACAAACTACTTTATTCTATTACTCCTTCCCCCTTACCACCTGCACTGTTCATCAGCCCATCTCTCTTAACCTCACCTTACTTTTGTATTCATGAACTTCACACATTCCTAAAGACTCTCTCTTCTTCTTGCACTTCAGCCTGAAAACAGTCTCATTGCCTCAAATCTGCATCTCATCTCATGTCACTCTCCCTCTTGCTCATACTGGCTGCTGGCGACATCTCCCCTAATCCTGGTCTCCCACAAATTCCTAGCCTTGCACATTCATGTGTGCCTGTGAATAGATTTTAAAAACAAAACTCTGGTAACCTTGTTCTCATTCCTCTTGCATCTAAAGCCGCCACCCCCTTCACTTGTTCACTCTGGAACTCTCACTTTGTTTGCAACAAGCTCACTTCTATCCATGACCTCTTTATCTCCCACTCGCTCAACCTTCTGGCTCTTATAGAAACCTATCTCTCTACTTCAGACACAGCATCCACTGCTGCACTGTCACATGGAGGTCTCTACTTCAGCCACACTCCTAGGTTTGGCAATAGACAAGGAGGTGGTGTTGGCATTTTACTTTTCTCTCGTTGCACCTTTCAACAAATACAACCCTTCTCTTGCCTCACATTTTCTTCATTTGAAGCACACATGATTTGTTTATATTCTCCCCTCTCTATACGTGTTGCAGTCATATACCGCCCCCTGGCTCCTCAACTCAATTTTTAGATCACTTTGCTGCCTGGCTTTCTAATTTCCTTTCCTCAGACACCCCTGTCCTCATTCTTGGCGGCTTCAACATCCCTCTTGACAATCCCATTGCCTCCTCTGCAACATCTGTATCTCACTTTCACTTTCAGCCTCTCTCAATGGACTGACTCTCCCAATCACAAAGATGGTTGTGACGAACCAAGGTTATCCAACCCTGCGCCAGTCACTTATTTGGCACAGAAAGGGTTTTTAGCCCCCCTTTTACTGTCACCAATAGGTCACAATCTAGCCACACCAGGCAAGCTTGTGATTCAGTTTAGTGGGTGCAAGGGTTAACCACACTCCCTAGTCTGTACTAGACGTAAGAGAAATGTCCAAAACTCCCTTTTAATGCAACCCACAATAAACTATCAATCCTATAGCTCCAATACTGCCACAACTTAAAATGTATTAAAGGGAAAATCCTAAGAAAAAAACCCAGACTTTACACATTAACTCTAGAAATACAATTTAGCAGAAAATAACCTAAATTATACAGTTCTAATATTCCAGTCTCTTTCAGTAACATGGTTCAATTATTAGACAAAGGCCAAACTTAATAAAGGAATTATTTATTATGCCAAAAATATTATGCACAATGCATTATTAATAAACAAGTTGTTACAAATAAAATTACACACGCAAACAGTTTTTTCAAAATAAAAAGAAGAAAATTAGAAACCTTACACTGTACTAGTCTTTGGAATCTGTTACCAGAGAGATGGCATGAAGCAATTGGGTCCTTGCTCTGTGTTGTCACAGCCTCCCTTGTAAGAATGACAATCTTATTGTTAAGAAATAAAATTCTTATACAATTTTCCAGAGATAAAGTTGCCTGACCACACCCTCCTGGGCGGGCTAAGAAACCCCCCCTGTCTTTATGACCTTCAATAGACTAATTTCTTGCCTGAAATTATACAATCCATTATAAGTTCTGCTAGGTAACTCAATTTCTATATTTACATATCTAGAACCTTTTAGTTTCATTGGGAGAATCAGTTTGATATCAAATATGCCATAGGTTTTCATATTTACCTTAATTTAAGGTTATAACAGTTTTAACACACATATGTACATAATATACCAATGTCCTTTCAGTGACCTGGTCAGTTTATGTGATGAAGGGCCTGTTTTGCATCATGCATTCTATTGATAGCCTAAGCCATAAACTTTATCCTGTGTATCTCTGGGACTAAGAGCTTGAGTGGCTTTATGACTCAATGCATACACAATAACATTTGGTGGAGCTATTTAGGAGGCTCCTGGCAGTTCAAAGAAAACACAAGTCACAATTTTTCTTGAAAAACAAATAACTGTTTTGAGTTCAAGCTACACAAAGTTAACTCCTTAGCAGCCGAATCCTGAGATTTTTGTGACACCTCCCCCAATAAGAGATACAAGCCACTCCCGATGCATATCAAAGGGAGCTTCCCCTTGCGGTGACAACACCATTGCCAGACAAATTGCACATAGCAGTTTTGGCAGCAGGATGCCCTCCTTTTAAAATTGACACACTAGTTGCTCTACCCAACTGATTGAATATATTGCAGGGCCCCTCCCATGCAGCCTGTAGCTAGTTCTGCCTCATGGGTGTTAGTACCAGAACATTTTGCCGCATCTCATATACTCCCTCTCTGGCAGTGCGAATATGGCATCTCTGGGTTTTGCAGGTACCTCCCCCAATAAGGCTTGCATCTTATCCATGAATAACACATCACCCCCTGTTACAGAGGTGCCTGTGAAACCTAGTGTCTTGCTTCCTATGGTGTGCTCTCTAAACATATTGTGTGCTGTCAGTTGCTGCTTAACCACCATGGGCTCTTGCCCTCCCACTGGAGTAGAATTCCTGTGCTCCTGCACTCTGTTATGGTTGGTAGGGGGTTGACTAACTCCCACCCTCCTCTTCATTGTGGGTCCCAGCTGCTGAGCCTGCTGGGGACTCTGAGGCCGCACACCTACCACTGTATTTGCTGACTGGCACTGTGGGGCTGTGTAAATACACTTCTCTGTAATCCCCCCCGTGCCTGCAGTCTGTTTATAGGTCACAGCTGAGGTTACTGGGGTCTCTGTCACCCACAATCTTTCACACTCACTCTGGGGGTCCCTCAAAGAGTATCCTGTACCCTCCTCCCCCACACACTCTGAAATCTGTGGCTCTGCTGCTTCTGTCATAGAGTGGGCTAGCTTGCCCCCTCTCTCTCACAGTCAGTCTGCCACTTTGCATCCTCACACAGAATCTGGGATCCTTTTGACACTGGTGCAGACAAGCACACATCTTCTGCCATTTATCCCAACTATTGTGTGTTTTCACAGGGTACGGAATTGCCCCTGCCACAGACTGGCGCACATCATCCAGCGGCCCAGTCACCTAGTCATTCTCTCCCCCGTCAATCTCACCTCCTTCTATAGAATCCACTGATTCAATCACAGACAGACACTCGTCATTCATCTGCCTCCTCTCACAGACAGTTTCTCCCTGTACAGGTAAACTCGGTTCAGGCACAGACAGACCCACACAGTCTATTTGCCTTTCTCCCCCATCAGGTTCTCCTCTTACAGGTTCACCTCTAGGCACAGACACCCCCTGTTCAGGCACAGCACTTCGCACACATGCACGCTGTCCTCCCTCCTGGTCATAATGTCTCTGAGCATTTTTACACACAGCCCTTTCCACATAAGGGTCTGCAACTAATGTCACTAGGTCACATGTAGCATTGTCAGGCACATAAAGAGATAACAATTTACCCAAATCAGTACCCAGTAAAACATCATTAGGAATATTTTCAGATACCCCCCACATTTCTTAAACCTCTCCCCACTCCCCAATCAAGATATACACGTGCCATAGGCACTGCAAGTTTCATTCCCCCAATCCCTTTAACTGCTAGAGTCTTTCCAGGGATAATGTTCTCAGAGTTCACTAGCTTTGGACGCACCATAGTCACTTCTGCACCCGTGTCCCTCAACCCCAAGGTTACCTTGTCTCCAACAGTCACAGGTTGCAAGTTCTCATGGTTGTTTTCCTCTGGACAGGTAACAAACAAAACAGATGCTGGTATTTCTGAGGGATTACCCCCTCCAGCTGATGGCTCCAAGTTAATCCTCTCTGGGCAAGTGGAGCTGATGTGGCCCACTTTGTTGCAAGCAAAACATCTGCAGGTATCCCCCTGCCCAGAAGCAGCACTCGCCCCTCCTTTCCCAGAGGGAGCAGACACACTAGATAAAGGCACAGCAGGTTTTGTGAAGGGGGGTAGTGCAGCAGCTCCTTTGCAGGTGGATCCCCCCTTAGAAAAGGATTTCCTCCCATTCTCTGGTGACCGGTTGGCTGTGTAAAAATCAGCCAGCTCACCAGCTTCCAATGCTGTTATGGGCTTCCGATCCAAAACCCATTCTTGAACTCCGGCGGGGCACAGCTGCATAAATTGCTCCTTCACAATCAAATCTTCCAGCTCCTCCATAGTTGCAACTTTTAATCCTCTGACCCACTGTGTAAAGGCTGTCATCAAGTTCCCAACAGTTGTAGTAAAGCTCTCTGACAAACCTTTCTGCAGAGAACGGAATTTCTTCCTGTACACCTCAGGAGTAAGATTATATCTCCTCTGCAGTGCAGCTTTAATGGAATCATAGTCCTGATCAAACTCTGGGGGTAGTTCAGCAAACGCCTGCAGTGCAGGACCTTTCAGGCCAGGGGTAAGGTACTTGGCCCACTGCTCCCTTGGAAGCTGGAACTGTCTGCAAACTTTCTCAAAGCTACGCAGGAATACATTTACATCTCCATCTTTCTCCAGAGTGGGAAAATTCTCTGCACACACTCTGGGAGCAGGTGGGTCTCTAGGTTCACTAACAACAGGTGAGACCATCCCTCTCTCCAACCGTGCAAGCTGTAGCTGATACTCTCTCTCAGCCTGTCGTTCAGCAGCCTGTCTTTCAGCAGCCTGTCTCTCAGCTGCCAGAGACGCCTGTCTCTCCGCCACAGCAAGATAGACTCAAGGAAAGGGGTTACAGTAATAAAGTCCTTAAGAGAGCTAGGACTGAAGTAGACAGAATAGAAAGAGATTCTCTCCTGGTAGACCATAAGAGATCGAACAATGATTCCCAATGCAAATTGACATTTGTTACGGATTACTCAGAACAATATCACACAATCTGTAACATAATCCGGGGGCATTTTTGATTGCTTGCAGCCGATGATGGTCTAGTGGATGCAGTTAGTAAAGGTTGTAGGTTTTCATATACGAGGAATAGATCTGTGGGGAGTATTTTATCCCCTTCACAGCTTAGAAAGCCTGCCTCATCCACTCAATCCTCCTGGCTTAGACATAGGGGCACCTATAGATGTGGGAACTCCCAATGCAAAGCGTGTGAACATCTTCACATAGGCTCCTCTTTTCAATCTTGCACAACAGGGGAAACCTTTGATGTGACTGCCTGTGTGAATTGTAGATCTACTTATTGTATCTACCTTTTATGGTGTACAGTTTGCAATCTACAATATATAGGGTTAACAACAAGGGAAGTGCGCTCACGAATACGTGAACACCTATCCACCATCAGAGTGGGTAAAAGCAGCACCCCCTTAGTCAACCATTTTGTTAACACACATGACCAAGATTGTACAAGCCTGAGATGGATGATCATTGAAAAAGTTCAGGCTCGACAGAGAGGGGGGGACAAGTTTCAGATTTTATCCAGGCAGGAGATGTACTGGATTTTCAGACTTCAGACCAAGGTTCCATTGGGTCTGAACTCTGAATATGATTTTATCAACCATTGGAACTAAACCTGTCCACCTACCCCCTCCGGGTCTTTTAGTAATGGGCATAGGACAAATAATTGTTATATGCCTAAACTAAAACTGAAAGAGAAACATTTAGGTTAACAACTGTTTATGTATTATCTTTCTCCAATATTTGGTTATACAAATTCATCTATAGGATGAGTTGTAAACCATGGCTTGAATAAAAGAATATGAAATTTAGGAGTTTGGGTCTAACGATTCATTGTACCCATATCATCATGATAAAGACACTATATATGTAGTAATTATAGATATTATGCCCCGTGTTTTAAATCTCATCAATTACAGTGTGCATATATCAAATGAACCAGTTCTGAATATATCAATATAGAGTCTGCGATACATGGTAGTGTAGGACATATATGTCGCCCATTCAGTTGAAAATATTCCTTAATAATAATAAAGTGCATTATAACTATCAATGAGGGAATAGACATATATATAACTATGAATCTCTCTTTTTCTCCTAATTCATTTCTTCCTTCACCACTTTTCCATTTTTCCATTTGTCTATTTTTCTATTTTTCTATCTCCCTATTTTTTACCATCTAACCATCTATGTTTTATATACTTCATAATATTTCCTATAACTAGGAAGTTTATTGATAGGAAATTTAAATTGAATATATCGGTCATGAATTTTTGAACACAATTTAGGCAAATCAATGGACCTATTAATGAGATAATAACAATAATATAACATAACAAACATTTTTTGAACATTTTGCTATATATTTGGCCTAAGATATTGTCTAATGTGCACATTATAAACTGTGAATGAGATTATATGTAAAATTCTTTTCTATTTTGTCAATGGATACAAGCACTTATACACTGTTTCTCTAATACCCTAATTGATGTTTAGGATTTCCACCAATCAAATCCCAGAGGTGGGTTTTTAAACTTGAGTGTGTGTTTGGTGTTTTAGGACTATGAATATGGCGCAGGCCGAAACATGTTAGTCTATTTCTTTTTTCTATAGGGTATGCACCCTCCATGTTTTAAACAATTTTCAATAAAGAGACTTTTTATTTAAGCAACAGCAACTGACATTTTGTTTTATTTTTCTGAGCTGGAATCTTTTGCCCAGGTCAGTTTGCTGCTGTATCAACTAAGCTGCACTGCGGTCCGGATTGCCTAAAACCCTCTCCCTGGATAAAGACTTTTTTGGCACCCCAAAAACTACAACATTACAGCATCTATAAAGCATTCGGAATATATTGTTGAAAATATAGTTTCACTGTTTTCCATATGTATACGTACAGTGGGATTTGAAAGGCAGCCAGAAGGAATACGCCGATTGGTCCACGCTCCCTCAGGCTCCATTTCCAGTGTACCTATCGAAAACCACAAACAGACAAGTGAACCCGGAAGTGACATCACGCCACACGTGGGTGAGATGGGAGACGCTGAATCCGCAAGGTGTGGACGGACGAGGGTCCGGAACAGCGCACAGAAGGACCAAGGAGTTCAGATCAGAGGTACTGGGGCACGGAGGGAGCGGAGGTACGCATAGTGTACATGGGCAACAAAGTTGAACACGGATTACCTAACTTTGCCATATGTGTGGAACTTTCTTTGAATGCTGTTTGTTAATTTGGCCATACTGGGTCTTATGTTGTGAACCGGGGATATGCTGAACAGAGTGACTTAGTTAACAATTAACGTATCATATAAAGAAAGAAAAGAAATATACAAAATATAACGCTTATCTTTGGTCTTTATTTCTTCCATGAGAGAGGGAGGCGCAATATTGAAATTGCAATTTTGATTATTACTGGGATTACAAAAAGCCTGTCGTTCAGCAGCCTGTCTTTCATAAAACTTTGTAATCAGTTCCATGCGCAAACTTGCATCCACTGAGCCCATATGTTTAAGAACAGTTTGCAAATAACAGTCCAATGGATCCCCAGATCCTGATCAATCACTGCCCACAGCTGCAGACATCTCTCCTGATACTTCAACTGGTGTGATTTGGCTGTTATCATATTCAACAAGAGCTTGTATTAGTAAATTTTTGTTCTTTGAACGTGTTGGAATATCACGCTCCTGGCATAGGAGCATCAGTGTCTCTTTAAATTGCTGCTCGTATGATTGCATAGCGAAAATAAAATAGAAAAGAAAAACAGAGAATACGGAAAGGGACTGTTTGCAATGTGTGACTATATAATGCACTGAGTTTTAGCCTTTGGAAATTGTAAGAAACAATTTCTTTTAGTACCGGGATTTTCACACTAGCAAATCCACACACACTAAAATCTAATAATAAAAAAATTATCTACACCGCTGCCCACCAATTTGTGATGAACCAAGGTTATCCAACCCTGCGCCAGTCACTTATTTGGCACAGAAAAGGTTTTCAGCCCCTTTTTTACTGTCACCAATAGGTCACAATCTAGCCACACCAGGCAAGCTTGTGATTCAGTTTAGTGGGTGCAAGGGTTAACCACACTCCCTAGTCTGTACTAGACGTAAGAGAAATGCCCAAAACTCCCTTTTAATGCCACCCACAATAAACTATCAATCCTATAGCTCAAATACGGCCACAACTTAAAATTTATTAAAGGGAAAATCCTAAGAAAAAACCCAGACTTTACACATTAACTCTAGAAATACAATTTAGCAGAAAATAACCTAAATTATACAGTGCTAATATTCCAGTCTCTTTCAGTAACGTGGTTCAATTATTAGACAAAGGCCAAACTTAATAAAGGAATTATTTATTATGCCAAAAATATTATGCACAATGCATTATTAATAAACAAGTTGTTACAAATAAAATTACACACGCAAACAGTTTTTTCAAAATAAAAAGAAGAAAATTAGAAACCTTTCACTGTACTAGTCTTTGGAATCTGTTACCAGAGAGATGGCATGAAGCAATTGGGTCCTTACTCTGTGTTGTCACAGCCTCCCTTGTAAGAATGATAATCTTATTGTTAAGAAATAAAATTCTTATACCATTTTCCAGAGATCAAGTTGCATGACCACACCCTCCTGGGGGGCTAAGAAAACCCCCCTGTCTTTATGACCTTCAATAGACTAATTTCTTGCCTGAAATCAAACAATCCATTATAAGTTCTGCTAGGTAACTCAATTTCTATATTTACATATCTAGAACCTTTTAGTTTCATTGGGAGAAACGATTTGATATCAAATATGCCATAGGTTGTCATATTTACCTTCATTTAAGGTTATAACAGTTTTAACACAAATATGTACATAATATACCAATGTCCTTTCAGTGACCTGGTCAGTTTTTGTGATGAAGGGCCTGTTTTGCATCATGCATTCTATTGACAGCTTAAGCCATAAACTTTATCCTGTGCATCTCTGGGACTAAGAGCTTGAGTGGCTTTATGACTCAATGCATACACAATAACATTTGGTGGAGCTATTTAGGAGGCTCCTGGCAGTTCAAAGAAAACAGAAGTCACAATTTTTCTTGAAAAAACAAATAACTGTTTTGAGTTCAAGCTACACAAAGTTAACTCCTTAGCAGCCGAATCCTGAGATATTCGTGACAATGGTCACTCCCTCGATCTGTTATTCAGCTATCAATGCACCTTAAATTTCATAAACTCCCCCTTTCCTCTTTATGACTATCATCTTACTCATTTGCAACATCACTTCCCTCCCTACAACCCCCCTCCTTCTACTCCACACACCAAACTTCACAGAAGTCATTAGATCAGCAACAGCTCACTAGCTCTCTCAAACCTCTCCTCTCTTCCATCCCCTCCTTTTCCTGCCCTGACTAATCTATCTGCCACTATAACTCCACCCTTACATCGGTCATTGACAATCTGGCCCCACCTACCATAGCTCAGAAACCACACTCTCATCCTCCGCCCTGGCATACTCCTCTGACATGGTACCTATGCAGATGTTCCCGTGCTGCTGAGCGACACTGGAGGAAATCTCGGAGTTTATTTGACTTTCTTCACTACAAGTTCATTTTGAACTCCTACTATTCTGCCCTTAATCTTTATAAGCAACAATACTTCTCTAATCTCATCTCTACTCTTTCTTTTAACCCAAAATGTTCAATACTCTTCTCCGGCCACCCCCGCCTCCTAATACATCTTCTCTCTCAGCTCAAGATTTTACCAGCCACTTCAATAGCAATATTGTCCCCTCGATCCCATCCCCTCACAGCTACTCCCCTCCCTCTCTTCTACCCTCACCCCTATACTCACACACATTTTCAACCTCTCCTTTAGCACTGGTATATTTCTCTCATCTCTAAAACATGAACTGATCACACCTATCCTCAAAAAACCTTCCCTCGTTCCAACCTCCCCATCCAACTACCTCCCTATTTCCCTACTCCCTCTTGCCTCAAAGCTCCTTGAAAATCTAGTATATGCACGTGCTAGTATATGCACGTCTATCCCAATTCCTTGCACTAAACTCTCTCCTTGAACCACTGCAATCTGGATTCCTTGCCCATCACTCCACAGAGACAATTGTCAAGGTTACCAATGACCTACTTACAGCAAAATACAAAGGCCACTTCTCTCTGCTTATCCTCCTTCATCTGTCTGCAACCTTTGACACTGTCGACCACCCTCTTTTGCTCCAAACTCTACAATCCTTCGGCATCTGCGCCCACAGCTCTCTCTTGTTTCTCTTCCTATCTATCTAACTGTACCTTTAGTGAAGCCTTCTTTGGAGCATGCCCCGTTACCACTTTCTGTTGGGATACCTCAAGGCTCGGTCCCCTTCTCTTTTCAATCTACACGTCATCATTAGGTTCCTTAATAAAGTCCCACAGGTTTCAATACCATTTGTATGCCGATGACACCCAAATCTACCTCTCTGCACCAGACTAACCTGTGTCAGTAACTGTCTTTCTCATATATCATCTTGGATGTCCTCTCACTACCTTAAGCTAAATCTCTCCAAAACTGAGCTCCTTAGTTTCCCCCCTTCTTCCAAAATCTCCACCCCCCGATGTCTTGGGGTCACTCCTCACATTCAATCCTTGGCTACAGCATGCCGCTTCCACCTTAAAAACATCTCTAAAATTAGACATTTCCTTACACAAAACACAACTAAGATTTTAATCCACTCTCTCATCCTTTCCCGCTTTGACTATTGCAATTCCGTCCTCTTTGGTCTACCTAGCTGCTGCCTAGCTGCTTTACAATCCATAATGAATGCCTCTGCCAGGCTAATCTTCCTTACACGTCACTCTTCATCTGCTGCACCTCTCTGCCAATCCCTTCACTGGCTTCCTCTTGCCTCCAGGATTAAACACAAAATCCTCACTCTGACATACAAAGCCCTCAACTGCACTGCACCTCCCTACGTTTCAGACCTTGGACTCTAGTTATCAAGCCGTCAACCTCAAATACGCTGGAATTCCGCAGCGTATTTGTGGCAAGGCTGATTCGCCTAAGTTATCAAGCCCTACACACCGGCAAAAGTAGAATCTAGTGACGTAAGCTTCGATCCGCCGGACTCAGTCCGACACAGATCGATTCTTTCGTCACTCCAGATGTTCCGAACGCAAGTTCGGCACAATCTGACTACTTTTGGAAGTTATCAAATGATTACCAGGTACGCTCGACACTTTTCCGGCCCAGCGTACCTGGAGGCGGCGGATCCCATAGGAATCAATGGGAGTCTGACAATAGCGAAAGTTCATGTTCACTGCTGCCTGACATCCCATTGATTCCTATGGGAGCAGTCTACACCTAACACCCTAACATGTACACCAAGTCTAAACACCCCTAATCTGCCCCCCTACACCGCCGCCACCTATATTAAACATGGTGACACTGCCACTCTAATAAACTTATTAACCCCTAATCCGCCACTCCCGGACCCCGCCACAACTATAATAATTATATTAACCCCTAAACCGCTGCTCCTGGACCCCTCCGCCACCTACATAATACCTATTAACCCCTATCCTGCCCCCCCTACACCGCCGCCACCTATAATAAATTTATTAACCCCTATCCTGCCCCCCCTACACCGCCACCACCTATAATAAATTTATTAACCCCTATCCTGCCCCCCTACACCGCTGCAACCTATAATAAAATTATTAACCCCTAAACCTAAGTCTAACACTAACCCTAACACCCCCTAACTTAAATATTAATTAAATAAATCTAAATAAATATTACTCTTATTAAATTAGTTATTCCTATTTAAAACTAAATACTTACCTATAAAATAAATGATCAGCCAATAGAATGCAAGCTCAATCTGATTGGCTGATTGGATCAGCCAATCAGATTTTTCCTACCTTAATTCCGATTGGCTGATAGAATCCTATCAGCCAATCAGAATTTGAGGGACGCCATCTTGGATGACGTCACTTAAAAGGAATATTCATTCGGCGAGTAGGCATCTGTGGAAGAGGATGGCTCCGCGTCGGCTGCTTTGAAGATGGCTCCGCTCCGGATGGATGAAGATTGAAGACGCCGCCTGGATGAAGACTTCTATCGGATGGAAGACATCTTCAGCGCCCCTTGGATGATGACTTCGGCCTGGCTGGGTGAACACGACTCAAGGTAGGGAGATCTTCAGGGGGGTAGTGTTAGGTTTATTTAAGGGGTTTTTTGGTGGGTTAGAGTAGGGGTATATGGGTGGTGGGTTTTAATGTTGGGGGGGTTGTATTTTTTTTTACATGCAAAAGAGCTGATTACTTTGGGGCATGCCCCGCAAAAAGCCCTTTTAAGGGCTGGTAAAAGAGCTGGTTACTTTGTAATGTAGTATAGGGTAGGGACTTTTATTATTTTTATTTTTTTTATTCTATTAGGGGGCTTAAATTAGGTGTAATTAGTTTAAAATTCTTGTAATCTTTTTTTATTTTCTGTAATTTAGTGTTTTTTTTGTACTTTAGTTAGTTTATTTAATTGTATTTAATTGTAGCTACTTGTAGTTAATTAATGTAATTTATTTAATGATAGTGTAGTGTTAGATTTAATTGTAACTTAGGTTAGGATTTATTTTACAGGTAATTTTGTATTTCTTTTAGCTAGGTAGTTATTAAATAGTTAATAACTATTTAATAACTATTGTACCTAGTTAAAATAAATGTAAAGTTGCCTATAAAATAAATATAAATCCTAAAATAGCTACAATGTAATTATTAATTACATTGTAGCTATCTTAGGGTTTATTTTACAGGTAAGTATTTAGTTTTAAATAGGAATAATTTATTTAATGATAGTGTAGTGTTAGGTGTAATTGTAACTTAGGTTAGGATTTATTTAAAGGTAAATTTGACTTTATTTTATCTAGGCAGCTATTAAATAGTTAATAACTATTTAATAGCTATTGTACCTAGTTAAAATAAATTTAAATTTGCCTGTAAAATAAAAATAAATCCTAAAATAGCTACAATATAATTCTTAGTAATGTTGTAGCTATATTAGGGTTTATTTTATAGGTAAGTATTTAGTTTTAAATAGGAATAACTAATTTAATAAGAGTAATATTTATTTAGATTTATTTAATTAATATTTAAGTTAGGGGGGTGTTAGGGTTAGTGTTAGACTTAGGTTTAGGGGTTAATAATTTTATTATAGGTTGTGGCGGTGTAGGGGGGGCATGATAGGGGTTAATAAATTTATTATAGGTGGCGACGCTGTAGGGGGGGCAGATTAGGGGTTAATAAGTTTAATATTGGTGGCGGCGAGGTCCGAGAGCGGCGGTTTAGGGGTTAAACAATTTATTTAGTTGCGGCGGGGTCTGGGATCCGCAGGATAGGGGTTAATAACTTTATTATAGGTGGCGGCGGTATACGGGGGGCAGGATAGGGGTAATAGGTATTATGTAGGTGGCGGCGGGGTCCGGGAGCGGCGGTTTAGGGGTTAATACATTTATTATAGTTGCGGCGGGGTCTAGGATCGGCGGTTTAGGGGTTAATAACTTTATTTAGTTGCGGGGGGCTCCGGGGGCGCCGGTATAAGGGGTAGAACAGTATAGTTAGTGTGCAGTTTATAGGTCACATTAAAGGTGGAAAAAGTTCTGTAATGATTTATCTTTGTCTCATTTTTTTACATCACAGAAACATGACATTTTAACAGGGGTGTGTAGACATATACTGTATATTATATATATATAATATACAGTATATATATATATATATATATATATATATATATATATATATATTACTGTGCAAAATGCTTAGGCCACCATTAGATTTGTTGTTTTAGCAAAGTTTTAATAATCATCCATACTTATTTTTTTAGTCTCTTTATTAAGACACAAACAGAAATACAGGACATATGTACACAAAATATAAAAAACACAATTTTCAGAACAAAATGGCTTCTTCAGGCAAAAGTCAGTATTTATTGTGACCTGGCACTAAGCACATCTTGAACTCTTTTGGGGAGACTGTCCTGAAGTTTTCTTAAGTAATCTTCTGGTATATTACACCAGGCTTCTTTCAGCACTTACCAGAGTCCTTCTTTAGATTTAGGTTGTATTTTATTTCTTTCTTTCTATGTCCAGGTGATCCCATACTGCCTGTAAAATATTCTGGTCTGGACTATGTGGAGGCCAGTCCATGACTGTCAGTGTTTTATCAGCTGTTTTTCTCTCCAAATATGATTTCCATGCATTAGCAGTGTGCTTGGGATTGTTATGCTGAAAAATAAAACCATTCCCAATCAGGCGCTTTCCAGAAGGGATGGCATTAGGAATTAAAACCTGTCTGTACTTTTTATATTATGATTACATGATTGCCTCACCTGTTTCACATTACCTTCTTATCTTAACTTGTCACATCGCTATTAGTCTTAAATTGCCCCTGTCCCAACTTTTTTGGAACGTGTTGCAGTCATCAGATTTGAAATGAGTGTATATTTTAAAAAATATATTAAATTCACAAAGTAAAACATCAAAAAATGTGTTTTCAATATATTACAGGGTGAATTGAATTTTCAAGTAACTCTTTTTTTTTTTTTTTGCATTTTCCATACAGTCATAACTTTTTCGGAAATTGGGGTTGTAAATATAAATATATATATATATATATATATATATATATATATATATAATACATTTTTTGAATGCTATTTCAAGTATTTCTTAACGTACCTTCAGCTTTAGCACACTTGCTTAGCGCACCTTTGGCTTAGCGAGCGAAAGCAATAATAGGCTTTTGTAAAGCACCCTATTAAAGTATATGGGGAAAGGGACTTAGCACAGCTACGCTAATGGACCTCCAGATGTTAGTGAGCTTGAAACATTTTACTTTTAACTTGTAATATAGGCGCAAGAATAGGAGCGTTATTGATCTAACTTGAGCGGTGTTAGTGCTTAATAGTGCTACAATTTTTGTGTCTCACTTGTTTTTTTCCTCTGCCTTCAGTGGACCAGTTCTCAATCTGTTATGATTCCTCCTGTTTCATTTCTGACATTAGCTCTGTAGATAAGATGGCTTATGATCTCTGTAGGTACAGACTCTTTGTTTCAATTTTAGTTGCAACTATGATCTTTATTGCTGGTGGCTGATCCTGTCACATGTGTATGTGTATATGTGTATATATATATATATATATATATATATATATATATATATATATATATATATATATATATATATATACTGTATATACACATCACATTAAAAATTGTTCATTTGTTATTTTATCTAGTAACTGTGGTATGTTTGTGTTTTGTGGTAAATTCAATTTTACCCCTGACTCATGACTCCTAATTTTCTGGATTATTTACTATAGATCTATATACAAATACAACTCTCTAGGTCCTAAAAGTAGAGCTCCTAAATATTCTTACTGCCTTCTAATTTTAAACAAATTTGTTGACCCCTGGATTACATATAATCTTTGAGAGCAACATCATATTATATTTATATTACAGAACAAAATAAATTTAACATCATCATATCAGAGTTCACAAGATTTTTTTCATGTTGTGGAAAAAATACCTACATTTTATATTTTCTTCCACTGGCTGCAAAGGTTGTTGATGAGCTTGCATGCTGCTAGTTTTAATATTGCTATTGTTAACCCAAAACTATGTTTAACTCCAACAAAATGTTAAGCACATAGTCAAAGTCATCTCCAGAAAAGAAATACACTAATGGCTTGTCAGTAAACATGTCCTATGAGCCCATCTGAGTCTGCACAGATGTGTATTGCTGTCTCAGAACTGACATTGACTATGTGTTTAAGTCTTTTGCAAGAGGCTAACACACTTCTGTGCAAGCACTAGTGCAATAATAAAATGCCCTAGCAAACTGTCACATTTTATGTCCCTTTAAGTAGGGTTTTCTTTAGATTTTTTAAATTCAGATACAACATCATACACAAGCACATTTAAAAATAGAAGTTAAATATTTGTTTTAATGATAAATGTATTACAGGAAAAATGTAATGAAGGAAGTGAATAATATACCCACAATCACACACACACACACACACACACACACACACACATATATATATATATATATATATATATATATATATATATATATATATGTGTGTGTGTGTGATTGTGTGTATATTATTCACACACACACACACATATATATATATATATATATATATATATATATGTATGTACACACACACTTTCATCAAATTCCTACTCTAACACATATACAAATATATTAGAGCGTGAAAAATAGATGAACATATCCAGCTATGAATTTTGCACCTTTCTGCATATTTTGGCCTCTATTTATGAAGCTCTGTACTTACCTGCCTTTGCCGGCCCCAATACGCTCGCCTAAGCTCGCCTCACATTGCCGCCGTGGACCTGAATACGCTAGCCAAAGTTATCAATAAATCTGTCAAAAAGCCGTGCACCAAGTACGGGGCGATGAGCAGCGGACTGTGATAGTTATCAATCATCAATCTCGCTGCTCTTCGGCTTTTTTACAGCTTTATTGATACCCCTGTCACTAAGCACTCACACTATACTATACTGTTTTACCCCCTATACCAGCGCCCCCGGAGCCCCCGCAACGAAATAAAGTTATTAACCCCTAAACCACCGCTCCTAGACCACACCGCTACTATAATAAATATGTTAACCCCTAAACCGCCGCTCCTAGACCCTGCCGCAACTATAATAATTATATTAACCCCTAAACCGCTGCTCCCGGACCCCGCCGCCACCTACATAATATACCTATTAACCCCTATCCTGCCCCCCCTATACCGCCGCCACCTATAATAAATTTATTAACCCCTATCCTGCCCCCCCTACACCGCTGCCACTATAATAAAATTATTAACCCCTAAACCTAAGTCTAACACTAACCCTAACACCCCCCTAACTTAAATATTAATGAAATAAATCTAAATAATATTACTCTTATTAACTAAATTAATCCTATTTAAAACTAAATACTTACCTATAAAATAAACCCTAATATAGCTACAATATAACTAATATATATTTTAGGATTTATTTTTATTTTACAGCCAACTTTGTATTTATTTTAACTAGGTACAATAGCTATTAAATAGTTATTAACTATTTAATAGCTACCTAGTTAAAATAAATATAAAATTACATGTAAAATAAATCCTAACCTAAGTTACAAATACACCTAACACTAAACTATCATTAAATTATTTAAATAAATTAGCTACCAATACCTACAATTAAATACAATGAAATAAACTAAACTAAATTACAGAAAAACCCCACTAAATTACATAAAATAAAAAAAATATTACAAGAATTTTAAACTAATTACACCTAATCTAAGCCCCCTAATAAAATTAAAAAAACCCCAAAATAATAAAAGTCCCTACCCTATTCTACATTACCAAGTAACCAGCTCTTTTACCAGCCCCTAAAAGGGCTTTTTGCGGGGCATTGCTCCAAAGTAATCAGCTCTTTTGCCTGTAAAAAAAAAATACAACCCCCCAACATTAAAACCCACCACCCACATACCCCTACTCTAACCCACCCAAACCCCCCTTAAATAAACCTATCACTAACCCCCTGAAGATCTCCCTACCTTGAGTCGTCTTCACCCAGCCGGGCCGAAGTCTTCTTCCGATGGGGCAGAAGAGGACATCCAGACTGGCAGAAGTCTTCATCCAAGCGGCATCTTCTATCTTCATCCATCTGACGAGGAGCTGCTCCATCTTCAAGACCTCTGGCGCGGAACATCCTTCCTGCACGACGACTACCCGACGAATGGCTGGTCCTTTAAATGACGTCATCCAAGATGGCGTCCCTCGAATTCCAATTTGCTGATAGGATTCTATCAGCCAATCGGAATTAAGGTAGAAAAAATCTGATTGGCTGATGCAATCTGATTGGCTCATTGGATCAGCCAATCGGATTGAACTTTCCTACCTTAATTCCGATTGGCTGATAGAATCCTATCAGCCAATCGGAATTCGAGGGACGCCATCTTGGATGACGTCATTTAAAGGACCAGCCATTCGTTGGGTAGTCGTTGTGCAGGAAGGATGTTCCGCACCGGAGGTTTTGAAGGTGGAGCCGCTCCTCATCGGATGGATGAAGATAGAAGATGCCGCTTGGATGAAGATGTGTGTCGGTCCGGATGTCCTCTTCTGCCCAGATAGGATGAAGACTTCTGCTGGTCTGGATGTCCTCTTCTGCCCCATCGGATGAAGACTTCAGCCCGGCTGGATGAAGACGACTCAAGGTAGGGAGATCTTCAGGGGGTTAGCGATAGGTTTATTTAAGGGAGGTTTGGGTGGGTTAGAGTAGGGGTATGTGGGTGGTGGGTTTTAATGTTGGGGGGGTTGTATTTTTTTTTACAGGCAAAAGAGCTGATTACTTTGGAGCAATGCCCCGCAAAAAGCCCTTTTAAGGGCTGGTAATAGAGCTGGTTACTTGGTAATGTGGAATAGGGTAGGGACTTTTATTATTTTGTTTTTTTTATTTTTATTAGGGGGCTTAGATTAGGTGTAATTAGTTTAAAATTCTTGTAATATTTTTTTATTTTCTGTAATTTAGTGGTGTTTTTTTTTGTAATTTAGTTTAGTTTATTTAATTGTATTTAATTGTAGGTATTGGTAGCTAATTTATTTAAATAATTTAATAATAGTGTAGTGTTAGGTGTATTTGTAACTTAGGTTAGGATTTATTTTATGTAATTTTGTATTTATTTTAACTAGGTAGCTATTAAATAGTTAATAACTATTTAATAGCTATTGTACCTAGTTAAAATATATACAAAGTTGCCTGTAAAATAAAAATAAATCCTAAAATAGTTACAATGTAATTATTAGTTATATTGTAGCTATATTAGAGTTTATTTTATAGGTAAGTATTTAGTTTTAAATAGGATTAATTTAGTTAATAAGAATAATATTATTTAGATTTATTTAATTAATATTTAAGTTAGGGGGGTGTTAGGGTTAGTGTTAGACTTAGGTTTACGGGTTAATAATTTTATTATAGTGGTGGCGGTGTAGGGGGGGCAGGATAGGGGTTAATAAATTTAGTATAGGTGGCGGTGGTATAGGGGGGGAAAGATAGGGGTTAATAGGTATTATGTAGGTGGCGGCGGTATAGGGGGGCAGGATAGGGGTTGGCGGCGGTATGGGGGGGCAGGATAGGGGTTAATAGGTATTATGTAGGTGGCGGCGGTCCGGGAGCGTCGGTTTAGGGGTTAACATATTTATTATAGTTGCGGCGGGGTACGGAAGTGGCGGTTTAGGGGGGAATAACTTTATTTAGTTGCAGCGGTGTAGGGGGGGCAGATTAGGGGTGTTTAGACTTGGGGTACATGTTAGGGTGTTAGGTGTAGATGTTTCCCATAGGAATCAATGGGATATCGGGCAGCAGCGAACATGAGCTTTCGCTATGGTCAGACTCCCATTGATTCCTATTGGATCCGCCATCTCCAGAGCGGCGGATTGAAATCCAGGTACGCTGGGCCAGAATAGGGGCGAGCGTACCTGCTAGTAGTTTGATAACTACCAAAAGTAGTCAGATTGTGCCGAACTTGCGTTCGGAACATCTGTAGTGACGTAAGCATTGATCTGTGTCGGACTGAGTCCGGCGGATCGAAGCTTACGTCACTATATTCTACGTTTGCCGGGCAGTAGGGCTTGATAACTAAGGCGAATCAGCCTCACCACAAATACGCTGCGGAATTCTAGCGTATTTGCGGTTGACTTCTTGATAAATAGAGGCCTTTGTCTTTGAATTGTAATATAGTTCTAAACAAGGAATATCATTGACTCCCTGTGACACATACAAGGAATAAAACACAATTAGTGAGGTTGTGTTTGAGGGGTCAGACAAGCTGTTGTGTTGGCATACACTGTGGCTGGAAAATCTCATAGGACTGAGTAACAGTAAACTTAACTGTAAATAAGTCAGTGTGTTTTATTTGCAAATTGATCTATCTGATGCAGAATTATTTGTCCAAGGGGCCATAAAGGGGGGTGACTGAGGGGTACAAAATGTAACCCCTGGAGGCTGAAGAAGTCCTGTGGAGCCTCTATCAATAAATACACAAAAGAAATTACCAGATATATCTGCAATACATTTCATAGGTGTATGTTCCATCCATTTTTGATAACGGTCGGTTTTAATTGTATGGCCACTTGAGTTAAGTGAATATTGATTTTTGGTGTAGCTTCCCTTACAACAAATATTGCAATTGGTGTATGTATTTGTTCATCTCCATAAAAGGGAAAATGTAATTACCTTAAGCTTTAATGTTTTACATCTAATATTTATTTTTAGTTGTCCTAAATAATAATAATAATAAAAAAAATCCTCTGTTTTTTTCACCTTTTTTTTGGGGGGGGGGGGTTGGGGGCGCTTCAGGTTTTTGTGCCTACAGGCACCTGGGATGTAAATCCGGCCCTGCACATGGCCCCATTATACTTTTAAAGCTGCTCTGTACTTACGCTAAAAAAAAATGTGGATACTAATCTTGACACCCAATTAATCTTAATTTTATATTTTACTTCTGATTGTTTTTTTCCCCTAAAGAAAAGAAAAATATTAGTTATAGTCTTTTTTTTGTGTATAGATAACAATATTTCTTTATCCATGTTTACTTAAATTGTTTGATGATTAAGCTTTATTTATTTGGAACCATTTCCTAATTCAATATCTATTTTTCTAATTTTCCAGCATAACCCTCCTGTTTTTGGATGTTTGGTTAACTGATTGATAGATCATTGTTCTTGTGCGAATGCCCCAGCTTTTGGTGGAGTTTAAAGTTTAATTTTGTGATGTTTCATCCTATATTTGGGTTTCCTGCAAAATACATTGGATTATGGTACTTAAAGTGATGGTAAACTTAGTGTTTCAAAAACTCTAGGATTTATCAGTGCTATAAACGAAAGGGACCTTCAGTCATAAAGTTTAAATAAATGTGTGAAACAAGTACCTTTATTTTGTTCCAACTTATTTCTAAACTAAGCTCCTCTGTCTGCCCAAACTAATTTTTTTCAAAGAGGTGACGTTTCCACCTCTTAGCCAATAGCTGTGCTTCCGTGTCGTATGGCAAGTACGGTTATTGGCTAAAATTTAGGAAACGTCACCTCATTGAAAAAAATGAGTTTTGCCATAGTTGGCCAGAGGTGCTTAGTTTAGGAATAACATTGCAACAAAATAAAGCTACTTGTATACATTTCTTTAAACTTCATGACTGAAGGTCCCTTTTATTTATAGCATTGATAAATCGTAGCATTTTTGAAATTCTAGGATTTACCATTACTATAATCATTTTGTTTTCTCCACTTTATGTTGATTTCAGTGATTATTTATTTAGAAAGTTACTAATGAAATTCAGTTTGTTTTCCTACCGTCTTCTGTCTTCTATAAAGCAAGATTATTGAGGCACCAAGGTTAGAATAATTTAAATACTCTTTATAACTTGAGGCTAAGAAAATTATTTATATATATATATATATATATATATATATATATATATATATATATATAATTTTAAAAAAAAATTTAAGGGTTATTTTTCTCATAAAAACAGGAAATTAAAGATAGAAACATTAAAACAAGGAAATTCATATGTCCAGCTTTTTTGATTACTGGAAATTTTACACACAATAAATTTGTATCTCATCAACCAACCTGAAATCAAATATATATTGATGCTCTCTAATACCAGTCCCATATATACCTGTCAGGTAACTAAGTGCTCTAATTTTACATCAAAATTATGAAATTATCCAAATTATTGTATTCACTGTTCCTTCTTGTCACTCAAAAACATCAGAATAAATGAAAATACCACAAGAGGACACCAACATTATGTATCACACAAAACTAATACAGAATCTTTTCATATTTTTCTCCAGACACCAAGGAATGAATAGATAGACTTATTAAACCAAAAAAGTGTGCAAAATATATTTTATAGGTTTCAGCCCCCACCAGCACCCAGGTACACCCCATCTTCTTCAAACTTTATGGATAAAAATAAATATTCCAAATAAAATCCAAAGGAAAAAGCCCAAATCCAGAGCTCCCAGTGTCCAACATATTGTGGGATTTTCACGGTTTGGGAGCTGTTCCCTGATGTTCCTCCCACTGCATCCCCTTCACGGCAAATGTCCCAGTTTTGAAAGCAGAACCAAGGGCAAGCACATCTCGGCTCACAGTCTGCCCAATCCTGCCTATGGCCCCACATTTGGCTCCACCCACAAAATACATGTGGGTAACTTCCCACAAGTCTTCCTCATCTATCAGTCTAAGAAAGTCCTCAGAAAATGTTTTGAGGTATTAAACTTTTATATCCATATGCATAATTGGAAGTATTATTCTGCTTCATGCACTTCAGCTAACTGGCTTTTACAGGCAAGTTGCATATGAGTTAGAGAACCTCACTTCTGTTGAATATATTTTTGCCTTAAATGGGCTTAACAATATTTGACTAAATATTTGTATTAATTATTATACAGGTTTGTTTTAGTAAAAATAGGAAATAATATGATTAAAAAATACTTTATTCAATAATACTAGAGTTTTAAAGGTCCAAAATAGTAAAAAAAAGTCACGTTCTAATTAATTGTAATTTTATTAGTCCCTGCAAAGGGGGTCGATCAGGACCCATAGAGCACTTTTGGGCAAAAGCGTAAACCACTGCTGATCCAATCAGCAGCACTAGTTGTACATCTGATCCATTTGACTAGAACTGCTGATTGGATCAGTGGTGGGTTCCACTTGGGACCAGCAGTACTCCATGGGTGACATTTCTAAGGTTTGATAGTAGTACAATTTATGCTTTAACAAATTAGAGCATGTCAATTTGTGACTACTATGGCCATTTTTAAGTCCTCAGATACAGGCATAAAAAGGCTGGGAATTCCTTAGTTAAACTGTTTTTAATGGAATTGTAACTATAAATCCACCTCAAATAACCTTTTGGATAAAAAAAATTGAAAAGAGAGCTGGAGATGGCTTAAATATAAACAAATCTCTGGAAAATATTTGTGACCATATTTCCTGTGTATACCTAATGATTTATTTTATTTTGTGAGGTCATTAGTAAATAGAACACTGACACATTCTGAAGAAGCAGGAATATTATCATTTATTTGTAAAGCAACTTCCATAGCGCTAAGTACATGGATAGGAGAACATAACAATGATTTGTGGAAAAAATTACAGATACATAAACAGATTAAATAAAACATATTTTTACAAGAACGTACAGACCCTACTCCAAACAAAGATAACCTCATGGTAATGCTGTTCACTTGAAACGTAGCAGTTGTGATTTAAAATCTCAGTGAAAGCACTTTTTACTAGTCAGGTAAAGTGCACCTGCATTTAAAAAGAGGAAACATGTCAATTTCATTGTTTAAGGTCTAAAACAATCACATACAAATGACATTCCTAGGTTTAGCTTTTTCATTAATGATAATTTACTTACTCTAAAAAAAATAGCATTTTTATATTATTTGATTAAATTAAGCAAATATACACAAGTTATTTTATTATTGCACTATTACTACAAAAATCCCTATAGATTTCAATATTTAATATTTTAAAAAAATAATTTGATACATTTTTCTAAAGGATTGAAATTGGCCCCTATGTGTTTAATCCATGCAAAGGTTAAAAGTCAGCAAACACAGTAGAATTGCATAATCAATAAATGCATAATAAAAAGATAATGCAAAAACACATAGGACTCCATTTATAAAGCTGGTTATGAAGCTTTGGAGGCCCTTTGCTGGAGACTGCTGTTTCAGAACCTTTACGCCAGTTCTTTGCTGGTGGATTAAAATCACCCTGGACACTTTCGCCCGGAGTGATTAACAGCAGACAAGTTCACAGAAACTAAGCCTGTCTGTCTGGGCTTTGTTAAATTGGCCCCTTAGTTTGAATTTTAAATGAGTATATCCTGTGAATCTTGTACATGCTCGGTGCCTCAGAACGTGTATAAAAATATTCCGCACATTTAGATAATTGAAGTGAATTGGAAAGTTGTTTAAAAAAATGTGTGCTCTATCTGAATCATGAAAGTTTAATTTTGACTTGACTGTCTTTTTGTAAGCATCAACTTCCTTTAATAAAAACGTTCAATCTAGGAAGTTCCCTGCTTTTATGCATTTATCCATGGAATCTCTGGAATTACAATTAAGACTACAACAGACCCTGCTAGATTAGCCCATGTAATCATACATAGAAGCAAGCATCATATCCAAATCAAACCGTGAAGCCACATAAGAACCCATAAGTCTACTTTTGACCAAAGCCAAGCTACATGAGCCCACAATAGATTTCAAATCAGCCTCAAATTTAAGCATTATTATTACTATTATTATTATCAGTTATTCTGCAGCACTAAAAATGGGTTTAATATAGAGGGCCAGCCACTGTTGTAAATGATCTCTCGTGAAGGTGACCTACAAACAGCTGGGCTTGTAGGATTACATGCTAAAGGGGTTCAGGGGGATAACTAAAGGAGCAGAGGAGGTAAGATAAGAAAATGGTAGTGTATATTATATGCGTCCCTAAACAGTAGAGTCTTTAAGAAGCACTTGAAAGTAGGGGGGAGTCTTGTGGAGCGAGGCAGAGAGTTCCACAAAATAGGGGCCAGTGTGGAGTAGTCTTGTAGATGGGAATGTGAGGAGATAACAAGAGAGGAGGAGAGAAGGAGGTCATTACATTTTTATAATTAAACCCATGAAACTACATCAGACATATGGCCAGATTGTAAGTGGCACGCTATTGTTAGCACTAACTTGCACACATATTACAAGTTAAAAGCAAACGGTTTTCTCATGCATTATTTTAATCAATTTTAATATTTTGGCATGTGATTTACTGTGTATTTACTGTAAATATGTTACATTCCAATGTTCCTCACATAGTAGAAAATGTTCTTAGCATATTTAAATATATATTCCTGGCGGAGCTATCGCCGGGAGAAGTTGGTCGCACTCATAGTGAGCTCCTGCTACAATCTTCAATAAAACCTAAAGTTTTTTGCCCTTTATTTTTTATTTTTGCCAGTTTCATTAGCCCCACTATCCCTCCTTTTATGCCAGCTTGCTGCATCTAAAAAGATTAGATATAAGACTGCGGAGCGGCAGATGTGGACTCTCCAGCGTGCAGGCCCTTTCACCGGAGGCTCTAGGGGGATTAACCTACTCTAACAAACACTGAAGGCACCGGAGCTTGTCTCCCTCACTGAGCTACAGCCCCAAGTACTCCCCTGAACTGATCGATAAACTTACCTGCAGGCGAGACTGTTCACTACTCCGGGACCGCAATTTACCCGAGAGCGGCGCCATCTTGGTTTCTGTTGTGAGCCACGCGGAGTCTGCAAAGAGGAACACACAGATCAACAGCTCTAAACTTACCTCTCTTTTGGATCGCTGACTTACCTGCATCATGCCGGGAGGTCCTTTTGTGAGCCTATAAAACGGAGAAGCCCTAATTAGTCTCTAACTGTAAGTACTGCGGCACAGTATCCATATAACAGCTCATAGTACTGGGGCTCCAGCCTGAGTCAGCACAGTTTCACTAAGCTCCTTAGCGCAGCCATACCCGGCAGTGTGGGCCAAGACCATCTATACACCGGAGTTTAATTTGGGTGCAGGGTGCCAATCCAATACTGAACTCACTCATTGTACCAGCTAAGATACAAGGGGGTATTTGAGACCTCTGTTCCTACACGAAGGGCCTTAACTCCTTTATGTGCAGCTCTTGAACGGCAAGTTGGGACAATCATATACAACCCAACTCTGTGTATTTTTCTCCTCTTACTTAAATACCTCAGACCCTCAGTGCAAGAGTGAGGATGATTGGGCCACTCGCTAAATAGGCTTTCCTCAAGTCACGGAGCTGCCAGTCTGATCCGCAGCACGGGAGGGACAGAGTGCATCGGATTGCTTGTGCAGAGAGGAGGATCGCCCTCAGATACCCTGATTCACACGGGTGGACAGAACATAACTACAGGGCCCTGCTGACACAGAGATTACCTGCAGTGCTGCGCATTGCTCAGACCCCAAGGCCTGTCAGGACTCAGAACCCCTGCCTAACTCTCAGTTAAATAAAGCACTACAGTGTCTCTCCCCCTCCCTTTCCCACTCTACTTCTTAGAGGGGGTCATACCCCACATCCCTTTCCCATCTGGGCCCAGTGGTGGCATTGATCTCCCTAGGGGAGAGACACATCCTGTCAAAACCTGCTATTTCTGGAAACTACTTATTACCTACACTCCTACCTGCCCACACCATAGCTCACTGCTAATACAGCCTATGAAGAACACTTTATGACTGTCTTACTCACGTAAAGCTACTATGATGTGCTAAGTCCTGGGGCGCCCCTCCCTGCCGGTGTTAGCCAGCTGATTCGGCCAGGTCTCCCTATTGGTGGCCCTTTCTACTCCTAATATCTCTTAACACACTGCCCATCACTTGTTGCACCCCTTCCATTCAATGCCGCAACAATCCAGGAGGAAATCCAAGGGAATGCATCCTTCAAAGCATACAGTTCGGGACCATTTTCTTCCCATCAGGGACCCACTGCCGGATGCCTCGGATGATGACGGATCTGTCTCCCCCTCTGTGTCCGAGGGAAGGGCTAGCGTGCGGAGCTCACCGCCCTCCCGCACGCAGTCTGAGACGATCACTATGGATTCCATGAGACTGCTCCTAGATCAACAGACCCAATCATTCACAAAAAGATTCGATAAACTTGAGAGGTCCTTTGACGATCTCAGAAAAGACATTGTCACAGTAAATGAGCCAACTGACATTCTTGAGCGCAAACAGGAGGACCTACTGGTCGACCACACAAATTGGGTAAGCTACACGCAGAATTTGGCTGACCAGGTGTCCTCCTTGGAGGCGAAACTAGCTGATCTGGAGGATGAGGATCGTTCCAGACGGAGCAACGTCAGGATCCGGGGAATCCCGGAGTCTGTGGGGCCCCAGGAACTGGAAAAATTCGCTCAAGCACTATTTAGGGCCATTCTGGGCCCATCGGGAGATCAGGATGCGAGAATCGACAGAATACATAGAGCAGCTAGACCGCAAAATCTGCCTACGGACAAACCTAGAGATACCATAGCCAAACTACACTATTTCTCCTTCAAAGATAGGCTCCTGAAGATCACCTTGAGACAGCCGCAACTTCCAGATCAATTCAGAGACATCTCGCTATTCCCTGATCTGTCCCCTTTCACACTTCAACAACGTCGGAGCTTCAGTGAATCCACAAAAACTCTGAGAGCCCATCACATCCGATATAGGTGGGGATTCCCGACTAAATTGATTATTACCAAAGATGGGGCCCAACACACTGTGCTAACACCTCGGCAGGCACAAGAACTCCTGAGAACCTGGAATTTACCCGCTGTAAACGGGGATGATGAGCCTCCCCGCCCACAGAGAGTGGGACCCCTACTGAGAGTGGGAGCTCAGCCTAGGAACCCAGACAGACAGGTACCACCTCGACTGGACCCCGGACGATGAATCACCTTCTCCAACCCACCTAAGGAGGTCTTAAGATTACCTAATCTCCCCTCTCCGGGTGCTACATAGACTGCTTATAGCTGTCCTACCCTTGTGAGGACTGTTCTGCTCCCCACCGCCATGATGGCGACGAGGAACTTGAAAGGCCCAGTGGATAGGCGCCTCAACATCATCCCCTATTCCATGTTCTTTTTCCCTCCCTTTCCCTCACCACAAGTTATTTGAGTTCTACACACTCAGTTCTCACTCCTCTAGATGGCTGGTCATAGTTTGCCTGAGTAGACCATCTCCCTATATGGACTGTGATTACATCTGAAAGTCGGAGATGACCAGAGAGCTGGTAATGTACTTTTGAAGGACTATTTATTCTCACTAAAATGCATATTATTTAAATAAGTTATATTCACACCACTAATTCTTTGTATTGTTCTGACAATGTTCTAAATATAGTTCTGAGTTTATATTTCCTGCATAGATGTTCCCGGGGATTTTGGTCTTTCTCCCTAACCTCTTTCATCCACCCATCCTTCCAGCATTTTCCCTGCTCCCCCTAACTCATCTTCCCTTCTCCTACTCTAATCTGGTCTCCCTTGACCTCCTAACACCCCTTCTCTTCCTGCTACCTTCCCGCTAGATCCCACCACCTTTTCCTACCCACGCATTCCACTTTTCCCCCCGCCTTCCCCCCCATTTCAGCCTGGCTTCAACTCTCCATATGCCACCCCGGTTACTGGGTGGGCATCTCCGTGGAGGGGGCAGGGGAGAGGTCTTACCATCCAAGCAAGGTCAAGGTGTACAGTACAAACTGTTTTTTTTATATGACCAATTGAATTTAACCTGCATTGTTGAAACTGTATAAAAAAAATTTAATTTTCCTTTTTCACACAAGATTCTGGGCTACTGGTCTGTGTAGAGGTGTATATAATGATTACATGCTTTCTTTTCATCTCTTTTTTCCTTGCCACCTTCCCTTTCCTTAACACTTGCTCAGTAACAGCTCCCCAACCCCTCTTTAGCTCCTATGCCCTCTCACTACTGCTCCGCCTTGCTCCCCATCCGCTCTTCTTTCCTTCTTAGATGACAGATCTTCGTGTCATCCACCAATTATTTCCTTTATCCATAGGCTCTCCCCTTCCCACCCCCCACCTTCCCTTATATGGCCCATGCAACCAATACAGCCTTTTCCGCTCATTCCTCCTTATGCCCTATCCTACCTATCTGCCTCTTCACCTTCCGATCTTATCCTAAGATCTGGAGAATGTCAAATGTTTAGCACTGTAGAAATTTGTAAGATATCATGCTTCGGACCATATGCTCAGGGTTCACATAGAAGTTCTTGTAAAATTTAAATGCTCTCTTTATGTCTCTTTGTGTCCCCACCATCAGCCTACCCTTCCCTTACTCCACCCGCCTCTGATACCCCTCCTACTCCTAAGCCTTTGCTACTGCTCTGCCCTCCTTTCACTACCCTCCTCTTTTTCCCTTGGTGAATAACCCGTGTGCCACTTAACTCCAATCTTTCCTGTTTCCTCATTCCTAATCCTTTCCTTCTCTACCAAGGTTTCTTACCGATACACCCTACCTTTCCCCCCTCTCACCTCCTTTCCCATCCCAACCTGGCTTCAACTTCCCATATCCCACTTCAGACACTGAGTGGGCGTCTCTATGGGGGAGGATGGGGAGGGGTCCGACCATCTAAGCAATGTCAAGATGTTAAGTTCACACTGTTTTCTTTATGACAAATTGAACTTAACCTGCACTGTTAGAACTGTACAATTATTTTGCATAATATTCTAGGGTATTGGTCTGTGTAGAGGTATATCTAATGAATACTTGCTTTCTCTTCGTCTCCCCTCTTCTCGCCACCTTCCTTTTCCCTAATACCTATCTGCTTCTTCATCTTCTGATCTTATCCTAACATCTGGAAAATGTCAAATGTTTAACACGGTAGAAATTTGTATGATATCATGCTTTGGACCATCTGTTCAAGGTTCACGCAGAAGTTCTTGTAAAATTTAAATGTTCTCTACATGTCTCTCTATGTTCCCACCAACAGCCTGCCCTTCCCTTGCCCCACCCGCCTCTGATACCCCTCCTACTCCTAACCTTTACTACTGCTCTACCCTCCTTTCACTACCCTCCTCTCCCCCCTTGGTGAATAACCCCTGTACCACTTAACTTCCATCTTTCCTGATTCCCCACTCCTAATTCTTTCCTTTCCTTCCAAGGTTTCTTACCGATGCACCCCACTTTCCTCCCCTCCCACCTCCTTTCCCATTCCAGCTTGGCTCCAACTTCCCATATGCCGCTTCAGACACTGAGTGGGCATTTTTGCGGGGAGGGATGGGGAGGGGTCCGACCATCTAAACAATGTCAAGATGTTTAATGCATACTGTTTTTCTATATGACCAATTGAACTTAACCTGCATTGTTAGAATTGTACAATTATTCTGCATAGGATTCTAGGTTGTTGGTCTGTGTAGAGGCATATCTAATGAACATATGCTTTCTTTTCGTCTCTCCTCTTCTTGACATCTTCCTTTTCCCTAACCCTCTGCTCTCCAGCAACTTCCCAACCCTTCTTTAATTCTTATGCCCTCTTCTTGCTCCTCCGCTTTCCCTCCCATCCGTTCTTCTTTCCTCCTTAGGTCCGATTAAGCTTCCCATAATTGTTGAGTTCGCGTACACACGAACTGACCCACCCTCTAAACTTTACATGTTCAACCTGAACTCGTGGACCCATAGGACCCCTCTTGACCCCCCGCCGACCTCAGACACCTAGATTTCAAGAGGCCCTCACTCCAACACTTCTCCCTCACCATCAGTATCCTAGACCTCCACCTCCCTCCCTTCCCTTCCTAAACTTTCCCCTACTCCTCCCTCCCTATCTTCTCCCTAAAAAACTACCTGGCCACAGCTACCCATATAACTCGATGACTGAATGTACACCACAACCGGCGGTGGAGGGGAGCCACTGTGCCCTCCTCTTCCCCACCACCTCCTAACCCCCCCTACCAGGGGCCACTTTTTTTTTGGTGCGGTTAGGGACTGCCACTTGTGTCCTCCGCACCCCTTATTTGGCAGAGAGTAGTAGCCTCTGCCCAACCCGGAGAAACTAACAGAGTTTAGTGATCACCCTTGCCTTCCCCTGCCCTTCCATCTTCCCTGCAATTTCCTTCCCTTGCCTATACCCCCCCCTCCCCCTTTTTTTTTTTTTTTTTTTTCTTTCTCTTTTTCTCTCCCCTTTCCCACAATGAGAGCGGGCACTCTGAACGTTAGGGGCCTGAACTCCCCTACAAAACGGAGTTTACTCCTTAAATTTCTGAAAACCCAGCGCCTCGATATAGTGTTCTTACAAGAGACCCACTGGACGGGGTCTCGGGCCGCCATGTTCCACCCTAGGGATTTCCCTGTCCGTCTCTCCTCAACGTTTCACAAAAAGGCCAGAGGAGTTACTGTCCTAGTGGGGAGACATGTCTCCTACGAGCCCATTTATCTTGATATAGACCCTTCTGGCTGCCACGTCATTTGTGTGTGTCAGCTGGACAACACTTTGGTTACACTTGTGGCTCTATATTCTCCCAACGTTAACCAGACCCGCTTCCTCAATAGTCTGCTAAATAAGGTTGACAGATTTAAACAGGGTCATGTAATTATGGGAGGTGACTGTAACCTAGTGTGGGACCCGCGCAGGGATAGGAAATCCCAGAGTAGGGCTCCCCCAAGACGCGGAGAGGATCACTACTCTCATCTCTTTAGAAACGTTGTCTCTCAGCATTCATTCCATGATGTTTGGAGAGCCCTACATCCTGACGCGGATGATTAAACCTTTTATTCACCTCCCTCCCAATCCTATGCCCGGCTAGACTACCTCTTCTGTCACTCATGGACGTTACAAATGGTAACTGCGGCCACAATAGTACCCCTGTGTGTGGTCGGACCATGACGCAGTGGTTCTGGATATCACCTTTTCTCCCTCAGGGAAGAGTGGGCTCTCTTGGCGTCTGCCAGAGTACCTTCTTGCGGACTCCCAGATCCCGCTTTGGGCAAAGGAGATAGACGAGTTCTTGATTACAAACGATACAGGATCCACATCAGCGCTGACTCTCTGGGCGGCGCTTAAAGCCTACCTTCGTGGGCTCTTCATACAAAAATCCTCAGAGATTAGAAGACACAAGGGGGCCAGTTTGGCCCAACTCTACCACGAACATACTGTCTCTAGAACCCAACTTAGACAAAAGAGATCAGATTCCCTAGCCAAGAGAGTCCAGTCCCTCAGAAAACAGATTGAGGCCTGCGAACTTGAGAAGGTGCAGAGGGGACTTTATCTCCTGAAACAGAGATACTACCATAAAGGGGATAGGGCAGATCGTCTCCTGGCCCACAAACTCCAACAAAGAACCTTACAGAATAAGATAGCCTATATAACAAGGGATGACAAGAAATTTTATTCCCCTACTGATATAGGCGATGCTTTTGCCAACTATTACAGTAGACTATACCAGATTGCTGACGACCCTGGCATACGATATGCACCAACACACGTCATCCCTGGGTTCCTTGACAGGCTTCGCTTGCCACAGGTTCCTGAGGACATGATGGAGAAACTTGTAGCTCCTATCTCGGCTGAAGAGATCGAGAAAACGATCAAAACCCTCAAGGCGCATAAATCCCCTGGCCCAGATGGATTCGATGCCTTGTTTTACAAGAAATTTGTGACCCTACTGTGCCCTATTCTTGTCCGGGTGTTTACCGAGGCCATGGACACAGGCTGCTTCCCCCGAGACTTTTTAGAGGCATCAATTATAACTATTCCCAAACCAGGGAAAAACCCTGAGCTCTGCGAGAGCTACCGCCCAATTTCTCTCATCAACGGTGATGTAAAATTATATGCGAAAATATTAGCCTCAAGGCTAAACAAAATTCTCCCGGTCCTGATTCATCATGATCAAGTGGGGTTTACCCCGGGACGACAGGGTTCGGACAACACTAGGCGCCTATTAAATATCTTCTTTGAAACTGCTGCTCTTGGGATCCCACTGGTTACCCTGTCATTAGACGCTGAGAAAGCCTTCGACAGGGTACGGTGGGAATACATGGTAGAGGTCCTACGCTCTTTTGGATTTACTTCCGCTTTTATCAGAGCAGTAATGGCTCTGTATTCAAACCCCTCTGCCAGAGTTAGAGGATTAGGGTTCATCTCTAGGTCCTTTGAGATTCGGAATGGTACAAGGCAGGGTTGTCCTCTGTCACCTCTCCTTTTCGCTCTCATAATGGAACCATTGGCGACTAGACTAAGGGCGACCCCCTCAATTCAGCCATTAGTCTTATATGACATTCCCCAGGTCCTTGCCCTATTTGCTGATGATTTGACCATTTTCCTAGCGGATCCAGAAGAGTCACTCCCCAAACTGTTTGAGATCTTGACCGAATTTGCAGACCTAACATATTATAAACTCAATTATTCCAAGACTGAGGCCTACGCTATTGGCCTCCCGGAAACCACTCTGGAGACTTTGAAAAGCTCCTACCCATTCAAGTGGTCAAAGGAGGGTCTGAAGCACCTGGGAGTAGTACTCTCCCACGACCCTAAGAGAGTAGTGGCAGCAAATTATGGGTCTCTGCTCAAAGAGCTCCAGCAGACAATCTCTGGTTGGAAGATCCCGGAGGTCTCATGGACGGGTAGGGTTGCGGCTGTAAAGATGCTCCTACTACCAAAACTAACTTATCTATTCCGTTGCCTCCCAGTTCCGGTCCCGGCATACCTTCTCAACCATTTCCAATCTATCTTCACAAAATACGTATGGAAGGGGCAACATGTTCGGCTTCCCCTAACCCAATTACAAAAACCGAGGAGGTGTGGAGGCATGTCGATGCCGAATATTACGCTTTATTATAAAGCTGCCATGCTCCCGCATATCGCGGCCTGGGGAGTGAGGGACTGTTCCGCAAGGTGGTTCCAAATTGAACAGGGCTCGCTGCCCGCGGGAGTGGACATAGCCAACCTCATATGGATCCCTGATCATGCAGAGGTACTGAACGGAATACACTGCCGCATAGTCAAGTCCTGTCTGAAGCTATGGAGAGGGCTCCGTCCCCTGGACCCGGTTGCCCCACATCCCTCCCCCATACACTCTATCAGAGCCCTGCTACACTGCCTTCCGGACTCACACCCCGGGAGGTGGGAGACCTTGGGGCTCAGATCACTCTCGGATTTGTACAGAGAGGGCGCCTTAGCTATCCCACCCCAAAATTACCCAATGGACAGCTTTCCTAGAGAGCTGCAATTCGAGTATCTCCGCCTGGCTTCACTTCTCTTATCCTGGGGATTTCAGAAAGATAACTTGAGAGCTCTTACTAGGTGGGAGAGGAGGTGGTTGGCTGGTAGACCTCTACGAGGCTCTCTGTCATTTCACTACAGGACTCTCTTGGACTCCCCTTGCTTCACAAAAACTCGCTCCTCAGAGGACTGGGGGAGAGACCTAGGAGTGGAGGCTTCGGAGAGTAAATGGCAGAACGCTCTTCAGGATGTCGGGGTGGCAGTGCGTTGCTCCAACATGTTTGAACTGTACCTCAAAATTTTGCTTCGCTGGCACTGGGTGCCCACCAGGCTACATAGAGTTTACCCCTCCAGGTTGGCAGATTGTTGGAGAGGCTGCGCCCTCCGAGGCACTCACCTCCACATTTGGTGGGAATGCCCCAAGCTCAGACACTTCTGGAACCAGGTGGCTGGTTTGCTCCGAGGTCTAGGCCTCATTGACGACCTCTCAGGGAGTACGGCATTATTTCATTTTGGTCTGCAGGATCTTCCAAAACCATCTCGTCTCCTGGGGGTTATTGTCCTTCTGTCGGCAAAACTGGTTATAGCCAGACAGTGGCTGAAACAGGCCCCTGCTTTGCTGACCCCAGTTCTTGATTCACTGGAATTTATTCAAAACATGGAAGAATATGCTCTAAGAGTCGAGGGCCGATATGATCACTACTGTTCTATTTGGTCGGGATGGGATGAATATAAGAGATCTGGCGAACTCCCAGCCTCTTTGAATAGCCAGATGGATCTGTAGGCCCTGGTCTCTATCAAGGATTTGGCGACCTGAATACCCCTGCGGCACCTAACCCTTAATATATGTACATATATCTATATGTCTATTCTTTTTTTTTTTTTTTTTTTTTTTTTTCCTCCTCTCCCCCCCCTCCCTCCCCATTCCTGCCTACCCCGCCCACCTCCCTGACCCAACCCTGGCAATATTTCTCCGGGATATCCCCCCCCCCATATTTCACATCATATACCCTTTCAACTGACTCCCGTATCCTATCTAATATTCTACTAATCTCGTATTCTTACGATCAGCATAACCTAGCATTCGATCTTTGCTGTATATGTTCCATTCTGAGAATTTTTTTTTTCTTTACGAGTTTCGTCTTCAGACAAGAATTAAGTTCCAGGTCCCATAAGTGGACCTATTATATCCTGTTGACACATGTTTCTCCTGTTATTAAAATATATAAAATGGGGCTCTATTAGGGTCAATACAATGCTCCTTTTACTGTCTATTGCACTTATGTCCGAATGATGGAATACTGTCATGTAATTGTGTTTGAGATATTGCCCTATATTTTGTGTTTGTACTTTGTCTTATTATTGCCTCAATAAAAATATTTTTCAAAAAAAAAAAAAAAAAATATATATTCCTATATATATATATATATATATATATATATATATATATATACATATCTGTATATACCTATATCTATATGTATACATTCATATATATATATATATATATATATATATATATATATATATATGACTAAGATAAGGCCTCCTGTGTGTCCATGTATGCGGTGTATTGCCTAACCTGCGAGTGCAATAAGATCTATGTGGGCAGGACCAAGAGGAAGGTAAAGCGTTGCATATATGAACACATAGATAACATACAAAGAGGCTATGAGAATCATACGGCTAGATTACGAGTTTGGCGTTAGGCTTAAAAAGCAGCGTTGGCCGGTCCTAACGCTGCTTTTTAATGCCCGCTGGTATTACGAGTCTTGCAGGTACAGGTATACCGCTCACTTTTTTGGCCAGACTTGGAAATACCGCAAATCCACTTACGTCAATTGCGTATCCTATATTTTCAATGGGACTTGCATAGCGCCGGTATTACGAGTCTGCCAAAAAGTGAGCGGTACACCCTCTCCTGTCAAGACTGGTACCGCATTTTAAAGTCAGTAGTTAAGAGTTTTACACTACAACGCCTTAGCATAAAACTCTTAACTAAAGTGCTAAAAAATACACTAACACCCATAAACTACCTATTAACCCCTAAACCGAGGCCCTCCAACATCGCAAACACTAAAATACATTTTTAACCCCTAATCTGCCGAACCGGACATCGCCAACACTATAATAAATATATTAACCCCTAAACCACCGCACTCCTGCATCGCAAACACTAGTTAAATATTATTAAACCCTAATCTGCTGTCCCTAACATCGCCGACACCTACCTACATTTATTAACCCCTAATCTGCCGCCCCCAACGTCGCTGCCACTATATTAAAGTTATTAACCCCTAAATCTTAGTCTAACCCTAACATCCCCTAACTTAAATATAATTTAAATAAATCTAAATAAAATTACTATTATTACCTAAATAATTCCTATTTAAAACTAAATACTTACTTATAAAATAAACCCTAAGCTAGCTACAATATAACTAATAGTTACATTGTATCTAGCTTAGGGTTTATTTTTATTTTACAGGCAAGTTTGTATTTATTTTAACTAGGTAGAATAGTTATAAAATAGTTATTAACTATTTAATAACTACATAGTTAAAATAAAGTCAAATTTACCTGTAAAATAAAATCTAACCTAAGTTACAATTACACCTAACACTACACTATAATTAAATTAATTCCCTAAATGAAATACAATTAAATACAAATAAATAAAATTATCTAAAGTAGAAAAAAAACAAAAACAAACAAACACTAAATTACAGAAAATAATAAACAAATTACAAGATTTTTAAACTAATTACACCTAAAAAAGCCCTACCCTACCTTAAAAGGGCCTTTTGCGGGGCATTGCCCCAAAGTAATCAGCTCTTTTACCTGTAATAAAAAGTATAAATCCCTCCCCCAACATTAAAACCCACCACCCACACAACCAACCCTACTCTAAAACCCACCCAATACCCCCTTAAAAAAACCCTGTTATTTAGGTAATAATAGTAATTTTATTTAGATTTATTTAAATTATATTTAAGTTAGGGGGTGTTAGGGTTAGACTTAGATTTAGGGGTTAATAACTTTAATATAGTGGCGGCGACATGAGGTCGGCAGATTAGGGGTTAAGAAGTGTAGGTAGGTTGCGGTGACATTGGGGGCGCCAGATTAGGGGTTAATAAATATAATGTAGGTGTTGGCGACATTGGGGGCAGCAGATTAGGGGTTCATAAGTATAATGTAGGTGGTGGCGGTGTCCGGAGTGGCAGATTAGGGGTTAATCAATATAATGTAGGTGTCGGTGATGTCGGGGGCATCAGATTAGGGGTTAATAAGTGTAAGATTAGGGGTGTTTAGACTCGGGGTTCATGTTAGGGTATTAGGTGTAGACATAAATGTATTTTCCCCAAGGAATCAATGGGACTGTGTTAGGAGCTAAACGCTGCTTTTTTGCAGGTGTTAGTTTTTTTTTTCAGCCGGCTCTCCACCATTGATTCCTATGGGGAAATCGTGCATGAGCACGTTCAGCCAGCTCACCGCTAATGTAAGCAGCGCTGGTACTGAAGTGAGATGTACAGCAAAATTTTGCTCTACGATCACTTTTTTGCGGTTAACGCCGGGTTTGTAAAAACCCGTAATATCAGCGCTGTCTGTAAGTGAGCGGTGAGCATAAACTGCTCGTTAGCACCGCATAGCCTCTAATGCAAAACTCGTAATCTAGGTGATACTGTTTCTGAGCACTTTAAAACCACATATGGACAAAATCCTAAAAACCTTTCAGTTAGAATCCTAGAAATTATATCAGCTTCTTTTGGCAATAAACAGCAAAGACTCATGAAACTTAGGCAATGTGAAACAAAATGGATCCACTTATTAGATTGCATGACACCTAAAGGGTTAAATATAGACTTGGACTTGCAGGCTTTTATGACATGAATATATTGTAAGCGGTCCAAAGATGAATTAAACAGGAAATGTGAAACATTGTTAAATTGTCATTCATTTTTCATTAGGTTACTTTAATGAATTATAATATTTTATATATGTTTATATTTTTATTTATAGATATATGTATTTTAAATATGTATTTTAAATGGGTTTTAAAATATGGGAATTGTACCGTTTTTATTCTTTTGGTCTCTTGTACTGTTTGCAATGATTTTTATTTTATCTTAGTTTCCTGTGCTTGTGCAAAGATGTATTCTTTACATGATGTTATTCTTTAAATGTTTGTTTGACTTCTGTTTATCTTTACTGCTGATATCATGACGATTCAGCTCGATCTGAGAAAAATGATAGGGTAACGTCATGATGACGATGGTTACATGGTTGCCAAACCTTAGAGGCCGGTCCGGATTGTCTGAATGGATTGGCCGTAAGTATAATGCAGCCCGGTCTGAGTGAGACATAATAGGGCAACGTCATGATGATGTCAGTATTGCCATGCCTTAAATGAGAGGCCAGTCCGGATCAACTTACCGGATTGGCTAGGCGGTAAAGAATAGGGAGCTGGAACTAAGGATTTAAGGACATGTTGTATTACACAGAACATTCCAAACCAATTCCTCTTGAAAAAGTTTGCATAGGGCGGACGTAACGCGTTGGGAGCGGAGCTTGATGTGGTTCTAAAGGAAAGATCAGTATTAGAGGAGGATCACGGTGTATAAACATTTGATTTTAATAGAGACATCCTTTTGACCTGAACTGGGACCCTCTCTTCTTTGCCTAAATTGGGATACAGGCTTGTTATAATTTTTATCTTGTAAGGGTTTTTAACCGATGTATGTACAATAAAACTTAAAACGTCTACCTTGATGTGGGTTTGCGCTCTGTTCTTTTTGCTATAGGATTACCACATGTAGAGAGTGTTTGGTGACACACCTCTGAAAGCAGCTGCAACCCACGGACAGGAACTATATGGGAGAGCCTTGGAAACCTAACCTAAAAGGTCTTATTGAGAATATATTGAACTCATGTAATTATCACCACTTGTGGATTTGGATGTGGTAAATGTATTATTCATTGGTCACTTAATAACCGTTGATATTTTATTTCAATTCCAGTTAACACAGATTGTAGGTAGTACTGCCTTTTACTGTATACCTATGTAATTATTTGTTTCAAGGGAATTACTGTGTATAACGTATCTGTCTCTGAGTGTGTAGTAAATAATTAAGAGATTTGCATTTTGAAACATCACATCTTAACTCCAACTCTAACTCAAATTGTATAGCCCCATATAACATCTGTCATCCATTTAGTTGCGCTGTAAATACTCTGTTTTGGGTTAAATTTGTTCTTCCAATATATATTTTTCCACATGAACAATAGAGATGGTAAACCACATGTGTACTTTTACAATTTATAGACTCTTTAATGGGGTATACTTTATTGTCTCTTAAAGATTGAAAATCAGAATTTGCTTTATCTATATGTGCGCAACTCAGACAACCTTATCTGCCACGTTTGAAAAAAACAGTAGATCTTTTTGTTACCAATTATTCTGTTTCGTGTTTTCTCTTAGTTTACTGAGAGCTAAAATATTTTTCAAATTTTGATTTCTTCTGAATACAACCTGAGGTTTCTCTAATAGAACTCCCTTAAGGATAGGATCCTGTAGTAGTATTGGCCAATGTTTTTATAAAAGTGCTCTCTATTTGTATTGATGCTCTATTCTATTGAACCTAGTTATAAATAATGGTTGGTCTCTTTGTGTTTTACTTTTATGTGTTCCGTTCGATATTGAGTAGCATCATCCTGTCTAAATTCATGGCTCTAGTATACGCGTTTTGAATGAATGAAGGTTCATAACCCTTACTCTAGAATCTCTTTTTCAATATTTCTGATTCTCCTTCATAAGAGTCTTTATCTCTGCAATTCCTTCTTACTCTTTGGAATTGCCCAAATGGGATATTCTGAATCCATTTGATGGTGTCCACTCTTAGCATGCAAGTATGCGTTGGTATCAGTTTCCTTTCTAAAGAGACTAGTGACAATTTGACTCCCTCTATGTGTCAATGATAAATCCAAAAATGTTATTTGGTCAACACTATGGGACTCTGCAAATTTTAGATTGAGAAGGTTTCGATTCACATACATTACTAAATCCATAATTTCATCTGTTGTTCCTTTCCAGATAATAAGGATATTGTCTATGAAACAAAACCATCTCACAATCTTATCTGAAAAAGATTGTCCGTAAAAATCTCCTCCCACCACCCCATATATAAATTTGCGAAATTGGGGGTGAATATTGTCCATATCGCAGTACCGGTTGTCTGTATGAAGAATTCACCTTCGAATAGGAAATTATTTTTCTTTAGAATTAAATCAATACCCTTCATGATGAATGCCCATTGTGTTATGTCAATATAATTAGATTTTCAAAAGTAGTATTCAATGGCTGTTAGGGCTAAATTGTGGGGTATGGACGTGTAAAGTGAGGAGACATCTAATGTAACCCACATATAGTCATCTCTCCACACACATTTGGAGAGTTGATGAATGATGTCCGTGGAGTCCCTAACATATGATTGAAGACAGGGTACCATGGGTTTTAGTATAGTATCCACGTATTGAGACAATTTAGTGGTTAGGGACCCAATCCCGGACACAATTGCATGTCCGGGGGGGGGGAGTTAAGTAACTGTTTATGTATTTTAGGAAGGTGGTAGAATACTGCATTCCTCGGTTCCACCACCCTCAAGAACTCATACTCTTATTTGTCTAGAACTCCCTGTTCTTTTGCAGTATAAATCAGGACATCATATTGTTCCTAAAAACCTTTGTGGGTTTGGTTTAAGTTTAGTATATGTACTAGTATCTCCCAACAAGCGATAGGCTTCTTTAAGGTAATCTGTTTTATCTTGTAAAACTACCCCCTCCCCTTATCAGCTTCGCAAATTACTAATTCGTTATCATACTGTAAACATTCCAATGCTTTTTTATCATCTCTTTTTAAGGTTATAATGTATATCACTATGTATCTTTTTACAGATAATCTCCAAGTCCGGAAGTACTAGTTTATTAAAAACAGGTATAAAGTTTCATTTTGCTTGTAAGGGAAAAAAATGGAGTTAGGTTTAAGACCTGTATGGTTAATTCTCAGATCTGTTGATTCTAATTCGAGTTCTTCTAGGATCCTTACTAAATTGTGGGTATTTTCTATTTTATGGGATCCTTCACTTTCTCTCTCAAGTTCTAATAATGCATCTAGTGTCATGGATTCATCAAATATATATGGTACATTTTCTAATGTTTCATCCCCATCAATTTCTGCATTTCCCTTCTCCTTGCTAGCATGGAATCTCTTTAGGGTTAATTTTCTCGAGAACTTTTTGAGATCTATGAAGAGTTTAAATCACTCAGAATATTAGTGGGGGCGAAGGAGAGACCCTTCTTTAAAATTTCTTCTTCAATGGTGCTCAAACTTTTTGTGCTGATATTAAAGATTTTTTTGGCCATGTTCCCTCATTAATTCCATTCTTTCCCTTTTCTCCTTTTTGAGTGGTAGAATACTGCATTCCTCGGTTCCACCACCCTCAAGAACTCATACTCTTATTTGTCTAGAACTCCCTGTTCTTTTGCTGTATAAATCAGGACATCATATTGTTCCTAAAAACCTTTGTGGGTTTGGTTTAAGTTTAGTATATGTACTAGTATCTCCCAACAAGCGATAGGCTTCTTTAAGGTAATCTGTTTTATCTCATAAAACTACCCCCTCCCCTTATCAGCTTCGCAAATTACTAATTCGTTATCATACTGTAAACATTCCAATGCTTTTTTATCATCTCTTTTTAAGGTTATAATGTATATCACTATGTATCTTTTTACAGATAATCTCCAAGTCCTGAAGTACTAGTTTATTAAAAACAGGTATAAAGTTTCATTTTGCTTGTAAGGGAAAAAAATGGAGTTAGGTTTAAGACCTGTATGGTTAATTCTCAGATCTGTTGATTCTAATTCGAGTTCTTCTAGGATCCTTACTAAATTGTGGGTATTTTCTATTTTATGGGATCCTTCACTTTCTCTCTCAAGTTCTAATAATGCATCTAGTGTCATGGATTCATCAAATATATATGGTACATTTTCTAATGTTTCATCCCCATCAATTTCTGCATTTCCCTTCTCCTTGCTAGCATGGAATCTCTTTAGGGTTAATTTTCTCGAGAACTTTTTGAGATCTATGAAGAGTTTAAATCACTCAGAATATTAGTGGGGGCGAAGGAGAGACCCTTCTTTAAAATTTCTTCTTCAATGGTGCTCAAACTTTTTGTGCTGATATTAAAGATTTTTTTGGCCATGTTCCCTCATTAATTCCATTCTTTCCCTTTTCTCCTTTTTGAGTCTGAATCCTACCCCTCCCCTACACCCTCAACATTCTATCCATTTTATATGGATATATACTTATATTTACTATACTTACATTCACATTATTTTTTACCTCTTCCTCTTCCATGCCTCTGACCACAGTTTTATTCTCTAAATCTTTTATATTCATTAGACATAGGTTTATATATATATCAGCTAAGCATAGAATCAAATAAATAATAAAATCTTTTTAATTACATTTTTAAATTAGATGATTTTTATATTAGATCTTTTTGTGATCTCATAAGTTCCATAAATGTTATCGGATCTGAGAATTGCTTAGTGATTTATATGTGTTTATATCAATTCTTTTTAACTGATTGATTTACTGTTTGTTTATGAATTTCTTATGGGTTGTTTTTAACAGATAGTACTGACAACTCTTGTATTTAGAAGCGCATTAGTTACTAGGGTTGAGATGTAACACCTTTTGGATGTGACTACAAGCCTTAACTTACGTTGCTAGGTTCTTTTCCTTACCGAAAGAGTTAATAAGAAAATACTCAAGACGGAGGTTCTAGAAGCTCTACTTAAAGATGGACCGTGCAATCATTGGGCAGCTTCTGACAAAGTAGGGAATTCCCCTTTGAAATACGTAAGGCCACGCCCATCGTCTTTACGTCACAGCAAACAGCTGTTCAAGTGAGCCGGCTTTGTGTTGAGCGGCCGTGATGTTTGTGGCGGCTATTTTAAACAGTTTTTAGACTTTGTTTCAGGATACAGACTACTGTGGACTCTTCATAGTATACGATCCCTTTCAGTGAGCGCAGGAGGATTCCATCTGCTACTGATGAACGCTTGTGAGTGAAGGAGAAAGTCTTGAGACTTTGCCACTGTTTTATGGGGATATTGCTGAGAGACCTATACAGTTTTCTACGTGCCTGATTCATACCTCATAGTTGTTTGAGGTTAAAAAAAATTGTGTTTCCATTTGTTACGAAATTTTAATAAATTTATGTGGTTTTAACCTACTACGCTTAAAGGAGTGTGTGCCCTGTTCTTTATTCCTCTCTATATAGTTATTATCCGGTTTCCAGTGCCGTGACTTACAAGAGGCAGCAACTCCAGCACCTGAATTTATCTGTGCATTTACACAGATTTTATTATCACCATATATCCTTTTGAGTGATTTATACATCTTTTAATTGTATTTCATTTTAAATTATGAATTGTTGTTTGCCCATTATGCAGTTAAAAAAGACACTGGGGTAGCTATTTCTTCTTCTCTTGATTTAAGGTGGTTTAGCACTGATTCAGCTTACTTAAAGGGCCATGATAACCAAATGTTGAAACACTTGAAATCAATGCAGCATAGCTGTAAAAGCTGTCAAGAAAATATCACCTGAACATCTCTATGTAAAAAATAAAGATATTTTACCTCAAAATTCACACCCAATTGTAAAGGACTTTCAGCAGTAAATCAGTATGCCGGTCCCGGGACCTGCAAGGGAGTATGCTCATGCACACTCATGTTATTGCCCTATTCAGTTTAAGGAAGTTTACTATAAAATCTCATGAGAGTTAAGTGAAATCTCATAAGATCACAGTAGAAGAGTTCATTACCTCAGTACTGCTGATGCTAATTGGCTGCTGTTCATTTATTCCTTCTTTATTTTTTACCTGCAGCTAGGCAGTAACTGAAAGATAACTCTGGTGAGCTGAGGAAGTTGTGAGGTAAAATATCTTCCTTTTATACATAGAGATGTTCAGGTGATATTTTCCTGTCAGCTTTTTACAGTTATGCTGCATCACTTTCAAGTTCATTTAGCATATGAGTATTATGTCCCTTTAATTAATAAAAAAAAACTTAAATGGGTATTTAAACAATTAGAAATATATATATTTTGAATCTCCATTTAATAGCTAAATATAAAAATATATTCAATATATTCATATATACACAATAATATTCAATCTTGAACTACCTAGTAGAGGCAAAGTGAGGGAGACGGTAGAACGATATTAACCCAAGCCTCTCTTGGAGAAAGCGTAACAAGCACACTTTTCAGATGTATTTTACAGTGAAAGTCAGAAAAATAAAAAATGAATGTTTATTGCAATAATGTTATACTTTCATATTACATGCGTGTATTTTGTATTTGTAAAATAAATGTTTCTGAAAATAAAAACACTCACTTTTTTCTCTTACTGCCTGACTTACCTGTTTGTCTCAGTGAATCATAATTGTGCTGTCAAAATGTATCTCTTTAAAATGTTTTTATATAGGGTGCAACTATTAATCAAATTTTGATGATCTGTGAAACGCCTACTGCAAAAAACAATGGTAAATGCAGAGCATGCAATAATTTCACAAACGCACGTGTGTTTATCCAACTGTAATAAAAATATTAATAGCCAGAAATTATTGTATATTTAATTCACATTTTAGGGTAATACTAATGTAAATTATTTACATGGCTTGGAGTGGTTTAGAACATTAACTAAAAAAAATCACCTAAGCAGAGCCGGTGCTAGGATTTTTGGCGTCTCCCCCTGAGGTAAATATATATCCTGCCATTACTGCATCTTAACAAAATGTTTTAGTGATGTGTTAAGTAACTATAGATAACTATAATGATAAAGAAAATAGAATTCCATTATCACATCAAATTCTTGACTGTTATTCTAATTTATAATAGCTATAATAGTTAATTTCTTCATGATATAACGTACTAAAGTGATGGTTCTACACAACATAGCAAATCAGTGGTGGCTCTGTATAATGAACCAAACAATATTGACAATATATAAAACACACAAATCTGGAGGTAGGATGCCCTTTTTTCTTTTTCACCATTATACCTAGTCTGATACAAGCATGTCTAACAGGAAAATGTATCAAGCTGCAGGTAAAAAAGTTCTTAAGCAGAGAACCTTTCCATCTTCAATTGCCACTTGGCAAAATTTAATGCATACAGAAAGAGAAGAAATCTGTTAGGAATGAACAACAGTAAGTGGCTTGTTCTATGGATTGGTTACCACCTCGGAGTAGCTTCTTTTAGCCCAGTTGTGCTTTAAACAGAGGAGAACTTTCCTGAAGTATAAGTAAAAATATAATTACAAGGTCTGCCCAGCCCTGAAATACCAGATAATTTTCCTCTGAACAAGGGAAATGGCAAAAATAGACAATTGTTTCAGCCTCCTTTGGGCCTCATCAGTGAGGTGCAGCCATCCCTTTAGGCACGTTGGGAAAGAAGTCCAAGTCTGGATTCCCCCATGATCCTTAGGAAGACTTTGCCCAGGGTCAAAATACAAATACATACGGAGAGAGAACCAATCTGCCATGAATGAACAACAGTTCAGTGGCTGGTTCTATGACCCGGTTACCACCTGGGAGTAGCTTTTTTAGGCCAATTGTGCTTTTCACAGAGGAGAACTTTACTGAAATATATCAGATTGATCCTACCTATCAAGGTCAGTCCAGCCCTAAAATACCAGGCAGTTCTCATCTGAACAAGGAAAATGGCAACCACAGATGATCGTTTCTGCCTCCTTTGGGCCTCACCAGTGAGGTGCAGCCATATCTCTCTAGGCACATTGGGCAAGGAGTCCACGTCTGGTTTCCCCGATCACCTTTAGGGAGACTTTCGCTAAGGGAAATCAGACATGGACTCATTGTCCAATGTGCTTAGAGGAATATACTGTACCTGCAAAAAAGGCTGAAACGATTGTTTGGGGTTACCATGTTCCTTGCACAGAAAGGGGTTGCCCGATGTGGGGGGATGGCGGTTTAGGGGTTAATATTTTTATTTAGGGAGTCGCGATGTGAGGGGATGGCGGTTTAGGAGTTAATAGGTTTATTTATTGTTGGGGATGTGGGGGGGATGGCGGTTTATAGGCTAAAAGGATTTTATTTAGTGTTGGCAATGTGAGGGGACAGCGCTTTAGAGGTTAATAGGTTCAGTTAGTGTTGGTGATGTTGGGGGACGGTGGTTCAGAGGTTAATAGGATTTATTTAGTGTTGTCGATATGGGGGGGGTGGCGGTTTAGAGGTTAATAGGTTTAGTTAGTGTTGGCAATGTGAGGGGACGGTGGTTTAGAAATAATTAGGTTTAGTTAGTGTTGACAATGTGAGGGGATGGCGGTTTAGAGGTTAATAGCTTTATTTAGCATTGGCGATGTGGGATGACGGTGGTTTAGGGGTTAATAGCTTTATGTAGTATTTTATTTAGTGTTGATGAAGTGAGGGGACGGCGGTTTAGAGGTTAATAGGTTTAGTTGAACGCTAAATCTAGGAGGTTCATATGCTAATTTCTAAGAAGGCTGTTTATGTGTTTCGCATAGTTTACACTGTGCTCACGCACTTGGAATTCCTAGGAGCAAGCACTGATTGGCTAAAATGCAAGTCTGTCAAAAGAACTGAAACAAGGGGCAGTTTGCAGAGGCTTAGATACAAGGCTTAGATACAAGTTAGTACAAGAACAATTTATTGTTGGCGATGTGAGGGGGATGGCGGTTTAGGGGTTAATAGCTTTATCTAGTGTTTTATTTAGTGTTGGCAACGTGGGGGGGGGCGGCGGTTTAGAAAATTTGGAAACTGATTTATTAGTTTTCAGGATTTTAGTTATGGTGCCGATTCGGAAATTCAGATTCATCCGAATCTCCCTATCGGCCAAAATTCGTCTGAAAACTAAATTCGGCCGAAACGAATTGCACATGTCTAATTAAAAGTCCTTATGACACTGCTTATGGAAATTGATTTCAAATGTGACCATGTTATGATGATTACTGTTACCCAAATGATTTTGGACTTCTATGTTTGATATTATATCTGTATCATTAGATAGCACCAAATCCAGCTTTATTCCTAGTTGGCTCCTCTATTAATTGTAACATGAAGTTACCTTTGAGAACATTTAAAAATCTATCTCTCTTAGCTGTATTACTAGGTTCATTGGTGCACTTTATGTCGGGGTAGTTAAAATCTCACATAATTACAGCGCTGGTATTATTAGCATCCTCTCCTATCTGCATTAGTAGTTGTTAAAATTGTTAAAAAATATTTTTCAACTTTCAATGTATTTGAGTAGATTGAGGTCCAAAGTATATGTGTATATATATATATATATATATATAATATATACCTTATAACCCTTAGTTTTAATAATATTTATATGAATATTTTCTTATCAAATAGTGTATATATGAGTGAAGCACTTTATTTTAATACATTTATGTTGTGTTTGGTGCACATTTTTTATAACCCTTACACTTTACGCTAGGCATTCACTCTTGCAAACCTGATGTGCACTAATTTAGTTTGTCCTCTAGCGAACCCGTTTACCTTCAACTTGTAATATGTGTGCAAGTTAGTGCGGTTGTGATATTGGTTATTGCAACCTGCGCTAACAATATCACGCAAATTGTAATTTAGCCCCCAATATGTCCCAGTCTCCCTGACCCAGTGGAGACTCAGATCTATTCTGTAAAATGGTAGAGACCCGCAGGTCTGCGCCCCCTTGTCTCAAGATACAGAAAATAGTGGCTACATTTACATGAAGGCTTTTAATTAAATGTTATCATAAATGCATTGGCTAAATCCTGTTATCCCAATTTGTTTATTCACTGTTTCTTAAATTTGTAGGATTATGGATTTCAGCCCATTAAAATGAAGCATACATTTATTTGTATGATAGAAATAAATAAGTATATTATTTAACTGTAAAATATTTATAATGACATTGCACTTATCATTTACATACTAATTTATGTTCTGTATGGTAAAAATTGAGATGGCTCTCTTTATTAACATGTATAGAACTGTATAAAAATAGACATATTTTCAAAACACTTACTCATTATTACATTATTCTATCCACCAGTTGCTTTTTTTATTACTAAATGTGATAATATGCAAACAAGGGCTATTCCATGTATATAAACAAACTTTTATAATAGGCAAAAAAAGAGTCATAATTAACATTTATTATTCAATTATTATTTCTTTGTAAAAATTGGGTGCTTTGTCCATTGGTCACAAATGGTAATGTGACCAAAAGCAAATGGAGGAGACCAACCAAGCCTAACTCATAAAAAATCCAGGTCCTCCAGTTTCTTCAATTTAAAAATAACCTTTATTAAACACTGGGTCTAAAATACAGCATTGCTCCCTAGAGGATCAAAACGCATAATCTATAACTTAGGTTTTTAAAATGCTGCAAATGGCTAAACCAGCTATTTGATTTGTAGCACTTGCAAGTTACATAATTTGCTTTTTGGTCTCACTAAGAAGTATGGAACAAGAAGAATTTTATACAAAACAAGGTGTTTAATGTAAAATATTGAATGCAAAATGTTATTTTAGGATTACTCAATTTATAGTGGGCTATTTAGTCAGCATATGATGCCCTTTATAATCTTATGTTAGTTTTAACCTAACAACTAGAGTCTAAGGACTTTCAGGAACCTGCCACACCTTGCTAATTGCCCAGGGCACTATATAAGGTGCCAGATAACATGCTTAAACCTTGTTATTTTAATTTTGTAAATGTTTACATTTTTTTCAGCATTCGATGTGGGTGTTCTGTACTTTTTACTGTCTACTCTGGGTGGGGGCATTAAAGGATATATATCGCTCTTGCATGAAAAAATATTCCAGAACTTTGATATTATGAAAGAAACCCATAGTCAATTGCTTTCAGATACCTTGTTATTATGCATTATATCTGGTATGATATGATTGTTTATCTCTGTCTCTCTGTCACTTTTTATCTATCTATCTATCTATCTATCTATCTATCTATCTATCGATCTATCCATCTATCTCTCTGCCTATCTATCATCTAGCTATTATGGTTATTATTTTTATTTTTTAATATACAAGCTTATTTTACTCCTCTAACATAGAATTAAAAAACTACAAAATAGTACACATTTACAGAAACCCCCCCATTAATAAATAATATGCGTTTCCATCTTTGACTTAAAGCAGTGACTGAAACAAGAACATGGGCTTGTGTGAACTAACAGCAACTTGATAATAAACTGAGAAGAGGTGAAAAAAATATGCTAATATAGGTTGCATACACTTTGTAATAAATGTTTTTTTTTATTATTTATTATTTTTTTTTTACATATTTTTTTGGTGAGGTCCTTGTACAACACAAAATAAATCATACATCCAAGACTAGAAATGTGTATTCATTTTGTTATGAATGCAAATTCATTCACAAAAGATATTTGTGTCGTTTTCACAAAATTAATATCCGAACGAATGCACCATAAAATGTAAAGAAAACAAAGAAATACAAAATTCATCAGTATTCATTTCCTTTATTAACCCTATATATCTTTATATAATAACCCTATATAAGTCCATAGTTTACATCAGCTTAGTTATGCCAAAAGCTTAAAGTCGCTCAATATCCCAATAGCTGCAGAAACAAAGAATTATAAGAATAATAGCACAATTCAGAACATCCAGTCCAGTTAATATAGTTACATGAGCAATATAGCAATACAGCCTATACACATATATTATATACTATATACAAAATCACAGCAAACAAATTACATAGCATATATATGTCTCAAAGATGGGGAAAAAGGAGAACCTGAAATACAAAACTAACTTATAATAAACCTAGCGTAAAGGATTCCAATCAATCTCCCTATTCATACCTAGTGGGTTTAATGTTTGTAACTTATAAATAAAAAACATTTCCCTGCATTTTAATAGTTTAACTCTATCTCTACCTCTCCTAAGTCTTTTAATATGATCAATAATCTAGAATCGTAGTTGTGATACAGTATAGCCTGCCTCCAAACTTCCACAGTTCTATCATGCTTTATCACTGATTTAAACGTAATATGTAAAATTTTCCGCTTGGAGGAGAGAAACAGCCGAGTAGTGAGTTATAAAAGAAAATCTATCTTTTACTTGATTCGTGATAACATCGCATATCTCTTTAGCTGCCACAGTCTGAGCAATGTGAATATTTTCTCTCTTCCTTTTCCTAGATGTTTCCCGTGTTTCTGATATCGTCATGGTCACTGTGTCCATTCTATTCCTTTCGTTTTCAATTGTCTGCTGGAAAGTGTTAATATGTTTTAGAATAAGTGCCGCATCTGTTAGTGTTTTCTGAAGTTGGTTGTATAACACATCTACATGTGGCATAATATTGTGAAAAACTGTAAGCCAAAACACGAATACCGAATCTTGTAACATTCGCCGAATAGCCCCTGCTTGATTTATAGCTATTTCTTTTTTCGATGTTGACTCTATTTTTTCCATGCATTCAATTAACTGTTCCCTGTTTTCAAAAACTGTATTGACGGTTCGACTCTTGAAATTCCACCTGGTGGCTGAACCATGAGGTATCCTTCTTCTAACAGTTTCATCTAGAATAGCTATCCTTTGTGGCGAGTTACTAAAAAAGTTAGTAATGTCACTTAGGTTTGAAAAAAATACTCGAACTTGTTGATTTTGACTGCTTGCTTGGCTGACAATTAAATTGAGCTGATGTGCGTAGCAATGCACAAAATGTGCATTCTTGTAGGTACGTTTAATTATAGCCTGAACACCTGCATGCTGACCACTCATCACGCTTGCACCGTCGTAACTTTGCGATATCAGTTTCTCTGGGTTGTCTAGAACTTTTTCCAAAGTAGCTTGAATACACGTAGCTATAGATTCTGCATCATGTCCAGCTGGATTAGTGAATTCCCAGTTACCTATAATGTATCTAAAAACAACAACCAATTGGAAGGCAGTTGAAACATCAGTAGTTTCATCTGCTATCACTGCTACAAAACTTGCATTTGAGATTTCCTTCTTTATTTGGTTCTGGCAAACAGTAAGCATACAGTCTAATAAATCGTTTTGAATTTCTTTTGACGTTCCTTTAAAAACAGTGGCACTAGCGAGATGTTCTTTTAGAGATGCATCAAGCTCTGCTGAGAAGTTTATAAGACCTCTGAAAATGCCTGGATTTAATGAATCATCGCGTTCATCATGTCCTCGAAGTGCAAGCTCAAATGCGCCGCAAAATAAAATACAATTAATTATTTTGGAAAGAACATAGCGATTTTTCGTTACTTGCTCATCATCGGCTAGATTTAGAGTTTTGTCGGTAACGACCCGCGTAGCTAACGCTGGCTTTTTTTCTCCCGCACCTTTTAAAAACCGCTGGTATTTAGAGTTCACAGAAGGGCTGCGTTAGGCTCCAAAAAGGCAGCGTATAGCATATTTACCGCCACTGCAACTCTCAATACCAGCGTTGCTTACGGACGCGGCCAGCTTAAAAAACGTGCTCGTGCACGATTCCCCCATAGGAAACAATGGGGCATTTTGAGCTGAAAAAAAACCAAACACCTGCAAAAAAGCAGCGTTCAGCTCCTAACGCAGCTCCATTGTTTCCTATGGGGAAACACTTCCTATGTCTGCACCTATCACCCTAACATGAACCCCAAGTCTAAACACCCCTAACCTTACACTTATTAACCCCTAATCTGCCACCCCCGCTATCGCTGACACCTGCATATTTTTTTAACCTCTAATCTGCCGCTCCGTACACCGCCGCAACCTACGTTATCCCTATGAACCCCTAATCTGCTGCCCCTAACACCGCCGACCCCTATATTATATTTTTTAACCCCTAATCTGCCGCCCCCAACGTCGCCTCTACCTACCTACACTTATTAACCCCTAATCTGCCGACCGGACCTCACCGTTACTATAATAAAGTTATTAACCCCTAATCCGCCTCACTCCTGCCTCAATAACCCTATAATAAATAGTATTAACCCCTAATCTGCCCTCCCTAACATCGCCGACACCTAACTTCAAGTATTAACCCCTAATCTGCCGACCGGACCTCACTGCTACTCTAATACATTTATTAACCCCTAAAGCTAAGTCTAACCTTAACCCTAACACCCCCCTAAGTTAAATATAATTTAAATCTAACAAAATAAATTAACTCTTCTTAAATAAATTATTCCTATTTAAAGCTAAATACTTACCTGTAAAATAAACCCTAATATAGCTACAATATAAATTATAATTATATTGTAGCTATTTTAGGATTAATATTTATTTTACAGGCAACTTTGTATTTATTTTAACCAGGTACAGTAGCTATTAAATAGTTAATAACTATTTAATAGTTACCTAGTTAAAATAATTACAAAATTACCTGTAAAATAAATCCTAACCTAAGTTACAATTAAACCTAACAATACACTATCAATAAATTAATTAAATAAAACACCTACAATTACCTACAATTAAACCTAACACTACACTATCAATAAATTAATTAAATACAATACCTACAAATAAATACAATTAAATAAACTCACTAAAGTACAAAAAATAAAAAAGAACTAAGTTACAAAAAATAAAAAAATATTTACAAACATTAGAAAAATATTACAACAATTTTAAACTAATTACACCTACTCTAAGCCCCCTAATAAAATAACAAAGACCCCCAAAATAAAAAAAATGCCCTACCCTATTCTAAAATTAAAATTGAAAAGCTCTTTTACCTTACCAGCCCTGAAAAGGGCCTTTTGCGGGGCATGCCCCAAAGAATTCAGCTCTTTTGCCTGTAAAAAAAAAACATACAATACCCCCCCAACATTACAACCCACCACCCACATACCCCTAATCTAACCCAAACCCCCCTTAAATAAACCTAACACTAAGCCCCTGAAGATCTCGCTACCTTGTCTTCACCACACCGGGTTCAGCGATCAGTCCAGAAGAGCCTCCAAAGTCTTCATCCAAGCCCAAGCGGGGGCTGAAGATGTCCATGATCCGGCTGAAGTCTTGATCCAAGCTGGAGCTGAAGAGGTCCATGATCTGGCTGAAGTCTTCATCCAAGCAGGAGCTGAAGAGGTCCATGATCCGACTGAAGTCTTCATCCAAGCGGGAGCTGAAGAGGTCCATGATCCGGCTGAAGTCTTCTATCAAGCGGCATCTTCAATCTTCTTTCTTCTGGATCCATGTTCATCCAGCCGATGCGGAACATCCATCTTCACCGACGACTTCCCGACAAATGACGGTTCCTTTAAGGAACGTCATCCAAGATGGCGTACCTCGAATTCCGATTGGCTCATAGGATTCTATCAGCCAATCGGAATTATGGTAGGAAAATTCTGATTGGCTGATGGAATCAGCCAATCAGATTCAAGTTCAATCCGATTGGCTGATCCAATCAGCCAATCAGATTGAGCTCACATTCTATTGGCTGTTCCGATCAGCCAATAGAATGCAAGCGCAATCTGATTGGCTGATTGAATCAGCCAATCGGATTGAACTTGAATCTTTCCTACCTTAATTCCGATTGGCTGATAGAATCCTATCAGCCAATCGGAATTCGAGGGACGCCATCTTGGATGACGTCCCTTAAAGGAATCGTCATTCGTCGGGAAGTCGTCGGTGAAGATGGATGTTCCGCGTCAGCTGGATGAACATGGATCTGGAAGAAAGAAGATTGAAGATGCCGCTTGATAGAAGACTTCAGCCGGATTATGGACCTCTTCAGCTCCCGCTTGGATGAAGACTTCAGCCAGATCATGGACATCTTCAGCCCCCGCTTGGGCTTGGATGAAGACTTCAGAGGCTCTTCTGGACCGATCGCTGAACCCGGTGTGGTGAAGACAAGGTAGGGAGATCTTCAGGGGCTTAGTGTTAGGTTTATTTAAGGGGGGTTTGAGTTAGATTAGGGGTATGTGGGTGGTGGGTTGTAATGTTGAGGGGGTATTGTATGTTTCTTTTTTACAGGCAAAAGAGCTGAATTCTTTGGGGCATGCCCCGCAAAAGGCCCTTTTCAGGGCTGGTAAGGTAAAAGAGCTTTTCTATTTTAATTTTAGAATAGGGTATGGCATTTTTTTATTTTGGGGGTCTTTGTTATTTTATTAGGGGTCTTTGTTATTTTATTAGGGGGCTTAGAGTAGGTGTAATTATTTTAAAATTGTTGTAATATTTTTCTAATGTTTGTAAATATTTTTTTATTTTTTGTAACTTAGTTCTTTTTTATTTTTTGTACTTTAGTGAGTTTATTTAATTGTATTTATTTGTAGGTATTGTATTTAATTAATTTATTGATAGTGTAGTGTTAGGTTTAATTGTAGGTAGTTGTAGGTATTTTATTTAATTAATTTATTGATAGTGTAGTGTTAGGTTTAATTGTAACTTAGGTTAGGATTTATTTTACAGGTAATTTTGTAATTATTTTAACTAGGTAACTATTAAATAGTTATTAACTATTTAATAGCTATTGTACCTGGTTAAAATAAATACAAAGTTGCCTGTAAAATAAATTTTAATCCTAAAATAGCTACAATATAATTATAATTTATATTGTAGCTATATTAGGGTTTATTTTACAGGTAAGTATATAGCTTTAAATAGGAATAATTTGTGGGGGGACCTCGGTTTAGGGGTACATAGGTAGTTTATGGATGTTAGTGTACGTTAGAGCACAGTAGTTAAGAGCTTTATAAACTGGTGTTAGCCCAGAAAGCTCTTAACTCCTGACTTTTATCTGCGGCTGGAGTTTTGTCGTAGATTTCTAACGCTCACTTCAGCCAAGACTCTAAATACCAGCGTTAGGAAGATCCCATTGAAAAGATAGGATACGCAAATGGCGTAGGGGGATCTGCGGTATGGAAAAGTCGTGGCTGGAAAGTGAGCGTTAGACCCTTTCCTGACTGACTCCAAATACCAGCGGTAGCCCAAAACCAGCGTTAGGAGCCTTTAACGCTGGTTTTGACGGCTAACGCCAAACTCTAAATCTAGCCGCATGTTTTTAATATTCAAACGATATGCACTGGCAAGTTGTTGCCGAATATCAACCCTTCCTAGCAAATTAAACTCTAATGTGGAGTTTAAATGTGATTGGGAGCAATTATGTTTATTTGTTTTTTGACTTAAATGTGATAAATCGGCGACACCATAACTCAAAATCCCCACTTTGTTTTGCAAACAGGAGAAAATAAAAACAAAAGAGCCTATTAGATAATTCACAGCCACAAATCCATGGATATTTATCATATACCTCAGGTTTTGTTTTTTGTTTTTTAATTTTTTTATTTTCCAGCTTAAAGGTTTACAGGCATAGAATGAGTACAGTATTATAATCATATTTTTAGTTATATCGTGATTATACAGTCAAATAAACGTTGACATCATCTACTGTTAACAACGCTTTTGTTCTCTTGACACTTTTCCATAATCCTCATACTCATGTCTGTCGCTAATTTGAATCTGATTTGCAATCCTTTAAGTATTTTCTCTTTGTTTTATAAAACTTCTATCTACTTCATTAAACCTTATAACTTTTCAACAATTCAACCTGCTAACTTGATATCTCCTGTTTCACAGCAGCAAATAAACATAAAGGTGTATACATATATATCACAGCAATGCCCCTCAGGACTCTCTCTCTCCTCCCTTCACTCTCATTGATTTGTTATAAGCTGTGGTTTTCCCACTAGTCAAATTCTAACCAGTCTCCTCTCAGTCTCGCATTTAACATATATTCCGTGTTTCTTAATGGGAACAATAAGTGTGTTTGTACTTGTATGGGTAGTGTGCGTATAAAGCTGTCCCATTTGCTTATAAAGCTTTGTGTCCTGAGTGTCATGTCTCCCACTGAATCATATAATTCTATTGTCATTTGGTGAATAAGGGAGTTCTTCAGCTGAGTCAGTGTGGGTACAGATTTGGATGTCCATGTTTGAAACACTAGTCTTCTAGCTAAAAGGATGATGGTGACCAGTATTTTACTTTGTTTCTTTAACCCCCTAGGGAGTTGCAAGAAGAGTATGGTTTCATCAGTTATCTCCATATTACCTCTCCCGTGTATCCTAAGCCAGTAGGCCATGGAGTTGCAATATTTAACCAGGCGTGGACAGCGCCATATCATGTGAGATAAATCAGGGTTAGGTTTGTGACACTTGGGACAAATGTTGTCTACTTGCGGTGCCCATTTCTTATATATTCCTGGTGTGATGTAGGCTTGATGTAGTAAACGAATATGTGAGTCTCTTAAGTCTTGTGACAATGTGCTTTTCCTCAACATCACTATGCTAGCCTGTATCTTATCTGCAGATATTGGTTCCCTCAGAGAGGAAGCCCATTTTGCTGCAACAATCTCTACTGCCTTGGAGTTGATGGGCTCCAGTAACAACCTGTATATTGGAGAAATTGAGAACATTCCCTGAGAGAACAAGGAGACTAGTTGTCCTATTGGTCGTGTTGTTTTTAAAGTGTCGTCTCCCTGCAAAAGGCTATTTACATAATGTCTCGCTTGCAGATCGGAAAAAGTGGTGTGTGCGTGGTAGTGAATACTTGTTGCATAGCGATGTAAAGCTCCTGATTGTGTCTCCTGAGTCGTCTAAGAAATGCTGTATATTTTGTAATCCCTGTTGCTGTCATATTTTAAAGGGGTGAGTAGTAAGCCCTGCTATAAAATTAGGGTTCCCCCGGAATGGTATGTATTTGGTGCAGGATTGTGTGATCTTAAGCCATTTACAAATTGCTCTCCAGGCCCTCAATGATTCTACCAATGGGAGCAAATCCCCTGCGTGTTGGTAGACTTGCTGTATCGACAAGTGAGGGAGGACCGCCAGTGACCATGGCCTGATCTGCTCCTCCTCTAAGTTTTTAAAAGTGTAGTGTTCCTTTTGACTCAGCCAGTCAATTACAAATTTTGATAAAGAAGCCCAATTATACAGCTTGAGATTAGGGAGACCTAACCCGCCATGCATCATGGAGCATGTCAGTTTTTGAGCACTTATTCTATGTTTCTTATTTGCCCATACAAAGCCCAAGATCTTGGCATTTAGTATTTTCAAATCTGTGCCCTTCAGCATGACTGGTAACATTTGAAATATGTATAATAGTTTCGGGAATGTAATCATTTTTATCAAGTTTATGCGGCCTGAGAGCGAGAGTGGGAGACCTTTCCATCCATCTATCTGACTAGTCACTTTCTGAATCAAAGGTTTGTAATTAATTTTGTACCATTGAGCAGGGTTGACCGATAACTTTATCCCTAAATATGTGAAGTGAGTGGTGACAAGTTTAAAATGGAAACCCGCTGTATCTAGGGGATTATTTTTTGTTAGCCAGATTAATTCTGACTTTTCCTGATTTAATCTATAGCCAGAGATTCCACTGAACTCCTGAATAAGCTCCATTATATTTGGTAGGGTGAGTCTAGGCTCGGGAATAAACAGAATCATATCATCCACATATAATGATAAGTGCATAGTTGCGGTCCCCACCTTTAATCCTTGAATTTTTTCTCTAATGGCCTGTGCAAGTGGTTCTATCGCCAAGTCGAACAAGAGCGGGGAAAGAGGGCATCCCTGTCTTGTGCCCCTAAACAATTGAAAGGTGGGAGCAACTCTTCCATTGATAATAACTGCTGCTGCTGGGTTGTGATATAGATTTTGGATTGCTGTTAAATAATTTCCCCCAAACACAAATTTCTCTAAGGCCATGAATAGGTATTCCCAGATAACTTTATCGAAAGCCTTTTCGGCATCTAAAGCTAACATACAGGCCTACGCCTGTGCCATCTGATCAGGCTCATTTCTAGATTTCCAGAAGTATGACAAAATTAACTGCACCTTTCTAATGTTTTTTACTGAGGATCTGCCCTTAATGAAGCCTGTTTGGTCTTCGTCGGTAAGATATTACTCAATCTAGTTGCTAGTATTTTAGTGAGAAGCTTGTAATCTAGGTTCAATAGGGAGATTGGACGATATGACTCTGGTTTCAGTGGATCTTTTCCTGGTTTCAACAAAACACTAATATGGGCCTCAGTGAATCTGTGATTTGGTATGGTGTGTCCTGTGAGTATGCTGTTGTATAGGTGGGCCAGTGTGTCTGAAATCTCCATCCTTAAAAGTTTATAAAACTCAGCAGGTATGCTGTCAGGACCTGGGGTTTTACCTAGGGGAAGATCTTTTATCGCCCTATTCACTTCTCCTGTTGTAATGGGAGTGTTTAGTCCGTGTAATTGATCTTCTGTGAGTGTAGGTAATTTTAAGGTGTCCCAGAATGCCTCCACCCTACCTCTATCTATCTCTTGTGAGCTATAGAGCTTAGAGTAGTATTCAGTGAAGACCTGTTGAATCTCTTCGGTGTGTGGATGGATTTCCCCTCCTTTCCCTATAGCCTGTATAATATTTGGTGGTCTAGCGATTCTGGTCAGCAGGGCTAATGATCTTCCGGTCTTATTTCCAAATCGATAAAACCTAGCTTGTAATCTGGTTGTAGTCTTCAGTGTGTTCTGTAGGAGGACATTGTCTCTGGCTAACTTAACTTGTTTAAAGTGATTCCTATTGTTAAGATTAGGTGTTTTAAGGTATTTATTTTGGGCCTTTATTAACTGTCTGAGTAGAAGTTGTTCCTTCGCTTTGGATTTCTTACGAATCCCTGCCTCATAGTTAGTGATTACCCCCCTTAAAACAGCTTTTGCGGTCTCCCAAAACAACATAGGATTTTGTAGGTGTTGTATGTTAATGTCATGATATGCAAACCATTCACCTATCAGATAGTTCCGTAGATTTGGGTCTCTATACAGATATACGGGGAAAGACCATTTGTTCTCACGTGGCAAGTCATGTCTTGTGTTAATAACTAATTTCACTGGTGCATGATCTGACAGTGTCACAACATCATTTTTAATGTCTGTAATCTTAGTAGTCAAGATCCTAGATACCAGGAAGTAATCTATACGAGATAGGGTTAATTTAGAGGGAGGGATACATGTGTAGTCTCTGGCCTCTGGATTGCGTGAGCACCAGATATCTATCAATCTGAGATTTTTCTGCAGTTTGGTGAGTATTCTAGTCTCTCTTTTAGAATTAGTATTCAATGTCATTTTAAATGGCGTGAGGGCTGGGTTCTTAAATCGATCTAGAGGGACGTGGGGCGCTATGTTAAAATCCCCTCCAACTATCATTGGGAGATGTACCGATTTCAATAACTTCCTCTGTAGGTCTGCCCAGAAAGTAGACTTATTCCCAATCGGGCCGTAGACTCCCACCAGCGCTATTGTAATGTCACCTAACTGTAAATGTAAGATAACATATCGGCCGTTTACATCAATTTCTTTATGTAATATGTTATAGGCCATTCCCTTTCTAAATAAGATGGCTACTCCTCTAGCTCTACTTCCAGGGAATGAGGAGCTAATAACCTCTTGTACCCAAGCCTGTTGGAGTTTTGCATGTTCAGCTACAGTGAGGTGTGTTTCTGTCAGAACTGCAATATCGGCTCCCTTATTTTTTAGTCTTTTTAAAATACATTTTCTCTTAATAGGTGAAGTGACCCCTCCAACATTCCACATGATTATATTTGCCCTAGTGCTAGCCATAAACTTGTCTAAGTAAGAAAATGTCTGCAAGGCTATCTTTCCATACCCACTGAGCTCGAAATTTTCTGTGTGTACTACTATACCATGTATAGGATAGGGTTATTAAAACAAAATTGTACTCAGCCTCTCCTAGATCTCGTCCTGTCATGTGTGGAACTTCCAAGTTTTGGTCGGTAGAGTTTATCAGAAACCTCCCTAGGGCATTGCTGTGTGAAAACTTGAGACATCGTATTAATACATAAGCAAACACTTTAAACCATGAACTAACAACCATACATAAACATAACAATAAAAAAATTATTATTCTCCCGCGGCAGTTTCTCTAACTCCCCCCCTTCTTTCTATCATGAATGAGTGTAGCTGGGGCTAATAGTGGCAACATATAGTTACAACCATGGTGCTCAGTATGTCCCCAACTTATTATAACAAAATGAAAATAAATAAAATAACCAGGGCTTGTAAAGGTAACGTTAGAGCTATTTCCATGACTCTCACTGGGTCCCTAGCAGAATATAACCAATAAGAACAGAGTAAATATAACTAGGACTGTGAAAGGTAACCTGAGAGCTATTTCTAGGGTTCTCATTGTGTCTTTAGCAAGAAATAACAAATAAGAGTAAAATAAAAATAGCTGGGGCTTGTATAGGTAGTCTAAGGGTTACAACCCTGGCTCTCTGTATGCCCCCAACAAAACATAACATGTTATCTTATTGGTACCAGTTCCAATGTTTGGATGCTTCAAGAGCATGTGTCTTTAGTTCATCTAGGTTGTTCTCCACTCTGCTCCAAGTGTGGCATAGTTCCATCGGAGATTAAGTCCTTTTCTTCTGCTTGTAGGTACTTTTGAAGCTGTGCAGGAGAGTCAAAGAACTGTGGGTCATTACTTGTCTGTAGTCGCAGTTTAGCTGGAAATAGTAGTGCCACTGATCTTCCTTTTTCTAACAGACGTTGACAGTATGGTGAAAATTCTCTTCGTCTTCTAGTGACTTCTGATGAATAATCTTGAAATAGTAGTACCTTTTTCCCTTCAAAGGTGATAGGGCCTGTTTTCCGGTATGCTCTAAGGAGTTCAACTTTATCTTTGAAGTTTAGATATTTAATTAGGACATGTCGTGGTATCTCTTTATTCTTTTGCTCTGACCTCAGTTGTCCCACTCTATGAGCCCTCTCTGCTATGCATGGGAATTCTTTGTCGGCCAACTTTAGCAGTTGAGGGAGTTGAACTTCTGCAAAGTGCATGAGTGTCGAGCTCTGAACTGAATCTGGCAGTCCTACAATCCTTAAATTGTTCCTGCGAGACCTGTTCTCGAGGTCATCTAGGCGAGCCTTTAGGTCTGTGTTTTGCTTCTGCAGGTTAGTTACTGAGGTAAACATCTCTCTGTGTCAGTCATCATGTTCAGATACTCTTTGTTCCACATGTGTGAGCCTTCTTGAGAACTGCTTAAATTCTGTGGTCAATGATTCTACACCCATCTGCAACTGCTCAATTTTGGGTAAGAATAAAGCTGAAATTTGTGCTACAATAGGGTGCGTATCCTGAGTCAGCGTATTTTCAATGTCGTCAGCTGCTGTTGTGGAAGCGTGTATCTCTGCATGTTGTTTTGTTCTTCTGTCTGCATGCTTATTTTTTGCTGCCATTTTGTTGGTAGTTTTATAAAAACTCTTATAATATCTCTGCATACGCGGTCTTGTGATTGTTTATATCTGTGTAGATTCTGGGGATATAATCCAGAACGTCGTGCCCCTTCTCTGTTTCCAATTTTCTATGCCACAACTTAACAACGAGTTACAAGCTTTATGCACATCATGTTCAAAGTAAAACCTTTTATTTGAAGCTCTATCTGGTACTAAGGGTAGGGGAGGGGAGTTACATTCAGATACTTTAGATCAAGGCATATCTGTGTCTCTCAGGTGCGCCAGTTTAAGTCGGACTATGCCAGTGCAACGGCCTGGTATTTGTTTGAATTCCCTATATTGGGGCTGTGTCACTTTAGTAGATCTCGTATGTTGCTGAGGAAGGGGGATTCCCAGTGTAAAATTACAAGGTGGTATAACTATGTTAATTGAGAGGCACTGCCTTTTGTGTTACCAAAGTCTTTCACTTTACAGTCTCTCTATAGGGCCTGGCCCTCACCACAGTTAATATGCTCCCCACCGGTAGACAGAGATTTGTTTGTACTTTACCCCCTCTTAGATGCTTGCTTCTGTCTTTGTGAAGCGCTTTTGGGCGCTATCGACGTCTTCCTCTGTCTCCCCTCGGTCTCCTTGTACAGCGGTATTGCTTGTTAGGTACTTATTATGTTATAGAGGGACAGCCAATGCCGTCCAGATGCCACGTGGAGTTGCGGTATGGCCCAGATGGCGGCTATACGCTCCGTCTTCTCCTTTTTGACTGCCGCGGTTAGGGTGTATTCTAACCCTCACGCTTCGTTGCCAGTCAATCACCTAGCCCAGCAATGGTCCCAGGCCCGGTATGAACAAGGCTTGTGCGTGGGAGCAAGGGGGATGCAGGCTAATAAACAACTTTTGTGTGGATTCTCGCCGGAGCTCACATAGCCTGCTGCTCTCCCTTCGCTCCTCCCACCGGAAGTCCTATACCTCGGGTTTGAATTCTCTTTTGTAATCTCTAGTTTTACATTTTGTCACCTGGGTAAGGTTAAGCATAGGTGTTGGCCTGAGCATTTTAATTTCAATTTTTCTTTCAATGGGCAACGTTGAAAAATGTAATTGCTTTAGCTCTGACACACTAATTTTACTAAGTGCCATCTTAACTGTTAGTTTACACACAAAGAACAGTCCTTTGCTCTTATCTAATATATAACTTGTAGATAGGTAGCTCTGCAGCTGTTAGAAAATATACAACTTAATAGTTTAATAGTTTTGCGGTTGTTATGTAAAATATAACTTCTAGGTAGGTAGCTCTGCAGCTGTTAGAAAATATACAACTCAACTTGAAGTGATAGTTTAATAGTTTGGCGGTTGTTATCTAATATATAACTTGTAGGTAGGTAGCTCTGCAACTGTTAGAAAATATACAACTTAAAAGTTTAATAGTTTTGCGGTTGTTATGTAATATATAACTTGTAGGTAGGTAGGTCTGATGCTCTGCAACTGTTAGAAAATATACAACTCAACTTGAAGTAATAGTTTAATAGTTTGGCGGTTGTTATCTAATATATAACTTGTAGGTAGGTAGCTCTGCAGCTGTAAGAAAATATACAACTCAACTTGAAGTAATAGTTTAATAGTTTGGCGGTTGTTATGTAATATATAACTTGTAGGTAGGTAGCTCTGCAGCTCTTAAAAAATATACAACTCAACTTGAAGTAATAGTTTAATAGTTTGGCGGTTGTTATCTAATATATAACTTGTAGGTAGGTAGCTCTGCAGCTGTTAGAAAATATACAACTCAACTTGAAGTAATAGTTTAATAGTTTGGTGGTTGTTATCTAATATATAACTTGTAGGTAGGTAGCTCTGCAGCTATTAGAAAATATCAGCTAGAACTAAATTGTTAAAGAACTCCCTAAAAGTCCAGTATACTCCTAAGCTAATCTCAGACTCAGACTGTATCTGTTGTTTAAATTACAAGTAGAAAAATAAAAATGTTTTTTTTTTTTTTACACTAGGGCCCCAATTTGTCAAAGGTCTTGCGGACCTGATCCGACACTGCGGATCAGGTCCGCAAAACCTCGCTAAATGCGAAGAGCAATACGCTCTCCGCATTTAACATTGCACCAGCAGCTCACAAGAGCTGCTGGTGCAACGCCGCCCCCTGCTGACTCGCGGCCAATCGGCCACCAGCAGGGAGGTGTCAATCAACCCGATCAGACTCGCCAGAAACACGGCCCTTCAAGCCCGTACGGAGCTTGATAAATGGGCCTGTAGTAGAAAAATAAAGTAGAAAAGTAGAAAAATAAAAATGTTTTTTTTTTTTTTAAACACTAGTAGTTCAAGTTCAAGACTCAACTCAAGTTGTTACTCTATATAAAAAGCTGCAGGCCTGCAGCAAAAATAATTAAAATATCTGCCCACAAACTGTCAAACAACTGAACTAATATAATATACTATATAGTATCTTCTATAGATAGATAATAAAATACTAGTGAATCTAAAGTTCTAAACTATATTGCTAAGCCTAATAATGTCTACTCTGCAGAGCCAGCAGGAAATATTTAGACTGTTGATGTTGTCAGTCTGTACTCTCTGATATACAGCAGCAGCCAGCAAAGCAAACAAAGTAGTTTTTAGAAGTTTTCAGAAGTTTTTAACAATTTTTGCACAGAGCTCTATGCAAAAGCCTCCTCTCAGCTCAACGGCTATCTCCACAAAGATTTTCACGCCGTTGAGCCGGGAGGAGCCTGCGGGGGCCATCACGTGACACGTGTGCAGCCAGGGAGCCTATCACTCAACGGATCAAGAGGCTGGGGGAGGAGACAGAGCACAGGCTGAAACAACCGCACAGTTCAGCCTGTGCGATTATGCCTCTATAGGCATGAGGCTGGGGAGGAGCTACGCCTGCACAGTGAATACATTTAGATCACTGTGCAGGCATATAGGGCTCCTTACCGCACGTGCGAGTGGGGAGTGGAGACTGGAGTCTATAGACAGACTCAGCTCTCAGGAAGCAGCAGGCAGTGCGACGAGCGCCGTAGTGGTGTGTTGTGACGTCAGGGACGTCAGCACACTGAGTCGTCCACCGGGTCCTAGCTCCTGCCTGTATGTTAATCAATCAGTATTGTAAATTGTAATGTAAATACATAGCATCATGCATAGCTATGACACAGGCACACAGCAGGACAGGGAGAGTACAGTCACCACACACACAACTTAGGGAAAATAATAATATAAAATAATATAAATAAAATATAAATAAAATTTTTAATAAATTTTTTTTCCTCCTCTGCCCCCTGGGGGTTCACTTGCGACAGTGCACAAATGGAGGAGCCTCCACTGATTCTAATCAACACCATAGTTAGGTTCTTTCCCATGCTTATGTTGTTGCAATTGCAATAACATGATCAAGGGGGAATTCTATTACCATCATCAGGCTGGTAAGAAATTCAACATTTCAAGTTTCTATACCTGCAATATGGACTTTGCGGCATATTTAATGAAATGCCCTTGTTCTAAGATCTATATAGGTGAGTCCACTCATAGGATACATGAGCATAAATCCAATATACGGAACAAGGACAAGTTAGCTCCTGTCTCTAATAATTATTTGGAGGCCGGCCTTACATAATCTAAGATTCCAGATTATTGATCATAATAAAAGACAGAAAAGAGGTGGAGATAGAGATAAACTATTCATATGCAGGGAAACCTTTTGGATTTATAAGGTACAATCATTAAACCCACTAGGTATGAATAGGGAGATTGATTGGAATCCTTTACTTTAGGCTTATTATAGATTAGTTTGATATTTCAAGTTCTCATTTTTTTCTGTTCTTTGAGACATATATATGCTATGTAATTTGTTTGCTGTGATTTTTTTATATAGTATAAAATATATGTGTATAGGCTTTATTGCTATAGTGGTAATGGTTACATTTTATTTCTGTTTTTGCTGACTACTAGATGGAGCTTTGAATTGGTTACAATATATGGATAAGGTTATGGATAAGGTTATTAAAAGGTTATAAAGTTAGATAGCTAGAATGAAGTATGTTGTGAAGACAGTGTGATATTAGGTTGTTGTCTGCAAACAATCTTTATTTATATTAATCTGGTGTGATTTTAAACCCTTGAATCTGAAACTATTTGCTAAAGTCTCCATTGCTAAAATAGACCTAGATTAAAAGTTGTGTGCTAAACTTGGTGTGTAAATAACGCTAAAAATTTAGCTGTTACATTTTATTTCTATTTTTGCTGACCACTAGATGGAGCTTTGAATTGGTTACAATATATGGATAAGGTTATGGATAAGGTTATGAAAAGGTTAAAAAGTTAGATAGCTAGAATGAAGTATGTTGTGAAGACAGTGTGATATTAGGTTGTCGTCTGCAAACAATCTTTATTTATATTAATTTGGTCCGATTTTAAAACCTTGAATCTGAAACTATTTGCTAAAGTCTCCATTGCTAAAATAGACCTAGATTACAAGTTGTGTGCTAAACTTGGTGTGTAAATAACGCTAAAAATGTAGTTGTAATCAGCCATTATAAGTTACAAAAAAACCTTTTTGTGTTGTGCGGTATGGTCCTGACTTGATGTGCTTGTGCACGTATTCCCCCCATAGACATCAATGGAGAAAAAGTGTTTGAAAAAAAAACTATCACCTGCGATTGCGGAATTGCAATCGTTATAACACATTCCCCATTGATGTCTATGGAGACAAGAAAGTTTGTTATAAATCTAAAACTCTAACATAAACCCCTAGTCTAAATACCCCTAATCCGCCACTCTCTACATTGCCAACACTAAATAAAGCTATTAACCCCTAAACCGCTGCTCCCTGACATCATCAACATTAAATAAAACTATTAACCCCTAATCCGCCGCCCACCCCATCGCTAACACCTAAATAAAACTATTAACCCCTAATTCTCTGCCCCGCATCGCAAATACTAAACTAAACCTATTAACCCCTAAAACGCCAAACACCCACATTGCGACTACCTAAATTAAACTATTAACCCCTAAGCCTAACACCCCTAACATTAAATTAAAGTTACAATATAACTACCTTAAAATGAATAAAAACTTACCTGTGAAATAAAAAATACCTTAGCTTAAACTGTAAATAAACCTAACATTACTATTTAAAAAAAAAAATAAAAAAAAATAAAAAAAAAAATATATATATATATATATATATATAAAAATAGATATACCAAAAATAAAAAACCTAAATAACAAAATTAAAAAATTCTAGCACTACGAAAAAAAACACAAAAAATTTACATTACAAAAAATAACAAAGTTTAAAATTAAGAAAAATAAAAAAAATCTAAGATTACAAAAAATAACAATTGAAATGATCAAAAATAAAAAAATAAACCTAATCTAATAACCCTATAAAAACAAAAAAGCCACCTCAAAATAAAAACACCCCCTAATCTAACAATAAACTACCAATAGCCCTAAAAAGGGCCTTTTTTAGGGCATTGCGCTGAAGAAATCAGCTCTTTTACATAAAAAAATACAAATTACATCCTAACAGTAAAAACCCCCACACACAACCCCAAAATAAAAAAGACATAACTTAAGCTACCCATTGCCCCTAAAGGGGTATTTGTATGGACATTGCCCTTAAAAGAGCAATTTGCTCTTTAGTGCCCATTCGTCAGGCGGTGAAGGTTTTCTCCCAGGCGGCTCCATCTTCATCCAGCACGGGGCGATCTTCTTTCTTCATCCCAGTTGCGCGGAGCGAAGGCGGTGCGGAGCGGGGCAGGAACGGCAGCCTCACAGACATCAAGCGTGAAGGATCCTCTTCATGCGATCATCCGCCGATTGCATGAAGAGGAATGCATGAATGCAAGGTAATATTATATTAAATATTCAAATCAGCCAATAGGATGATAGCTGCTTAAATCCTATTGATTGATTTGAACAGGGACAATAGGTAGCTTAGTTTTTTAGAGTTAGGTCTTTTTTATTTAGGGGGGCTTGGGAGGGGGATTTTACTGTTGGGGGTAATTTGTATTTTTTTAATGTAAAATAGCTGATTTTAGAGTTAGGTCTTTTTTATTTTGGGTGGGTGGGTGGTTTTACTGTTAGGAGTTAATTTGTAGTTTTTTATGTAAAAGAGCTGGGGCGCGATCCGATATACGGCACAGGTTTCGGCGCAAGCATGTAAACCTGCGCCACCCGTAGTTTCAGCTCGCAACTCGAGCTATCTTATATACGGCGCCGTCAGAGCCTAAAGTGCCGTAAGTCTGACAAACCAGCGATGTCCAGAAATCTGCGTAAGTACAAATTTCTGGAGTCGCCAGTGACTTACGGCACTTTAGAAACTGCTGCAGCATAAAAAACCTGACTAAGTTATTAAATCACCCGTACTGTCTAACACGCCTCCTAAACATAGCCCGACATGCCTAACCCTCTATCCGCTATCCCCCCCTCACTCTCCTAATAATAATAAATGTATTAACCCCTAAACTGCCGCTCCCGGACCCTGCCACCACCTACATTATCTATATTACCCCCTAATGTGAGCCCCCTACACCGCCGCTACCTATTTTATCTATATTACCCCCTAATGTGAGCTCCTTACACCGCCGCCATCTATATTAACTTCCCCCTAATGAGAGCTCCTACCCTGCCGCCAGCTATATTAAAATTATTAACCCCTAATCTAATCCCCCTACACTGCCGCCAGCTATATTAAAATTATTAACCCCTAATCTAATCCCCCTACACCGCCGCCAGCTATATTAAAATTATTAACCCCTAATCTAATCCCCCTACACCGCCGCCAGCTATATTAAATACATTACCCCTTAATCTAATCCTCCTAAAGTAATCACCTCTATTACCTACACTAAACTAAATTACAAAAAAACAAACACTAAATTACAAAAAATAAAAAAAGATTACAAGAATTTTAAGCTAATTACACCTATTCTAAGCCCCCTAATAAAATAACAAAGCCCCCCAAAATAAAAAAATTTCCCTACCCTAATCTAAATTACAAAAGTTAACAGCTCTATTACCAGCCCTTAAAAGGGCCTTTTGTGGGGCATGCCCCAAAGAAATCAGCTCTTTTGCATGTAAAAAATAACAACACCTCCCCATTACAACCCACCACCCACATACCCCTATTCTAACCCACCCAATCCCCCCCTTAAAAAAACCCAAGTCTAACCCCCAAGTGCTCCTTACCTGTCCTGAAGACCGGCGGAGAAGGTCCTGTTCCAGGCGGAGATGTCTTCTTCCAGGCGGCGACCTCTTCTTCTTCCAGGATCCAGCCGGCACGGAGCAGAGGAGTTGAAGACCGATGACCGTGGAGCTGAAGACCGTCCATCTGGAACTGAAGACCGGCGATGCTGGAACTGAAGACCAGAGCCGGAACGTGGAGGATCCTCTTCATACGATCGCCGCCGTACACTGAATAGGAATTCAAGGTACGAGATTAAAAATGGCGTCCCTTGAATTCCTATTGGCTGATTTGAGCCTTCAAATTCAAATCAGCCAATCGAATGTGAGCTACTTTAATTCTATTGGCTGATTAGAATAGCCAATAGAATTACAGTTGCTCTTATTCTATTGGCTATTCAAATCAGCCAATAGGAATTCAAGGGACGCCATTTTTAATACCTTGATTTCCTATTCAGTGTACGGCGGCAATCGTATGAAGAGGATCCTCCACGTTCCGGCTCCGGTTTTCAGTTCCAGAGGTCTTCGGTTCCAGCGTCGCCGATCTTGAGTTCCAGCATCGCCGGTCTTCAGTTCCAGATGGACGGTCTTCAGCTCCGCGGTCATCGGTCTTCAACTCCTCCGCTCCGCGTCGGCTGGATCCTGGAAGAAGAAGAGGTCGCCACCTGGAAGAAGACATCTCCGCCTGGAACAGGACCTTTGTATACATGTCTATACATTTGTATATACACATATATATATATACTGTATATATATATATGTATATATATACTGTACTGTTTTTGTAGTAGAAATACTTGAGATTCCTATGTTCTTCAAATGTTCTTTATACATATATGTAAATACAATATCTCTGTATATATTCATATAGATGTATAGTTAAAGATTTATATTTTACAATATATATATATATATATATATATATATATATATATATATATATATATATATATATATATATATATATGTGTGTTTGTGTGTGTGTAGAAATAAAAATTATTTTCTAAAGTAAAGAACATAGGTATTTGAAGTAGTCTTAACGCATCTTCTGCTTTAACGCAGTTGGTCTAGAAAAGCTCTTCGTTAGTGAGTGAGTGATAATGAGAAAAAGCTTTTTTAGTGTGACACATAGTAGTCTATAGGGATAGGGAATTAGCGTGGACACAATATGCGACCTTCAGACATTAGTGGACCTGAGTCTTTCATTCATGCGCTAAATGTTTACTTTCAACTAATACCAGCGCTTACATGGGAGCATTATTGATTTGCATTGAATGCTGCTAGCAATCACAAGAGATAACACTGCTCCACTTGTAATGTAGTCTAATGTGGGTAGGGCAGTTTCTATGATGTATGCATCTATAGATACATTGTATGGTGCCTGTTGTGTGCAAGGTAATTGATATGTATATAATTATATTTATGATATTTTTTTCTTTGTAAGTCTTGTTGTAGCCCCACTTGATAGTGTGTTTCATAGGTTGCTTGGGTCTATTTAATGATGGGTTATTGTTTTGTGGAGCTAATTTCCATTTCATTTAAGAATGGCCCTTTTCTTAATCAATTACAGTACTGCCTTGTGTGCTTCCCATGTCATAAAGGGCCACCTGTTGTCCTCTAATTATGCAAAAATATTCTTGTAAAGTTTAGGTTATTTCAATTTATATTTGGGTTGTGTACAAGAGATTCATCACATCTCCGAAAATGCTCATTTGATCAAAATATATCAACTCTCATTGGTCTGACCATGTTATGGTATATATGTCATACTCTGATGCCCTTTATAGGCTAATTTATTATGTAAACTGTTAGTCTAATCTTTTTGCGGGTGCAAATAAAATGTGCAATTTCTCTGTTGTGGATGGTGTATTAACAATATGTCTATAAGAGCTGATGATATTAGATTGTCATAAATCCAAGTCGGGCTCAAGGTCAACCTCTAATATAATTGTCTCTTTGGGAACAACCAGTATCCTGCCAAGTCATTTTTTAAAGAAGGGTGCCTGAGCAACAGTTGGGGCATAGGCTGAAATTATTTTTTTGGTCCTATAAAGATTAAATAATTGCCTTTCTTCTTGCCCAAGTTTTAAGATAACATAGAAAGGGAGATGTCTATAAATAAGAATTTCAACCCGTTCCATTTTCTTTCATGGGCACTAAAGTATCTTTAGTGGTAAGTTTGGGTTCAGCAAAGGAAGAAAAATGTGTTTCCTATGAAAAGAATAATATACCCACAATGTCTGTGGAACCAATTTATGGCTAGTGATTGTTTGGTTAGTGATTTTGCGTAATTATTCTAATTGGGTGTTGTGTTACCTCGTTACCACCTGGAATGATTTTACTTGTGTGCCCATCTGAAAGGTGTGGGAGTGTATTGGGTATCTAGCAGTATGTGAGGGCCTATTTACTCCTCCCCATATATGTAAAATTGTGCAAATACCTGCTGATTGGGAGTCGATTTGTGTTGGCATACCTCTCATCTGAGGAAGTGAGAAGGCAAAGAAAGAAAAGAAGGGTATAATAGCATAGGAGAAAAAGTGAAAACATTCTTGGTATAAAGCCAATCACTCAAATAATAAAAAAAAAACATATTAGGAAAAATGCAAACTTCAAAAGACAAACTGGGATGAGAAGCCACTAACCTTTCATGGTAACAACCAGTAAGCTTAGTATGTCAATCCACTTTTAAGGTAGAGGGTAGATGAGTGCAGTTTTGTCCAAACCCATCACTGTGGTTTGGGTGAAGTTCCATTGTCTCTTGTTGAAGAGCCTCCTTCGTCCCTTATGGTGGGAGGGTTATGGAAAATTCAGTTATTTGTTGCCTGAAAACCTGAAACCTGAAGTGGACTCCTAGTCTAGTGTGCTTAGAGGTATATGGCTGCATCTCTTTGACAAGACCCAAACAATTGTCTGGAATTGCCATTTCCGTTGTTCGGGCTGGACTGATCTTGTTAGGCGGGATCAGACTGATATACTTTAGGGAAGATCTCCTCTGTGAAAAGCACACTTGGGCTAAAATAAGCTACTTCCAAGTGGTAAATGGGCCATATAACAAGCAACTAAGCTGTTGCTGGTTCCTGGCAGATTTCTTCTTTTTTTGTATGTATTTGTATTATGACCCTGCATAAAGTCTCCCTAAGGGTGATGGGGGAAACCAGACATGAATCAGACATAGACTCCTTGCCCAATGTGCTTAGAGAGATATGGCTGCACCTCCCTGACGAGGCCATGGAGGAAGTTGTCAGGAGCGTTCAATTATGACCTGCTCTTCTACCCTGAACCCTTCTCTTCAGAGTTGGGTTCTTGCTGCTGTTGGGGTGCACTATACCCTAATGTGTGATTCATCTGCTGTTTTGCAAACAACCATGCCAGTGAGACCAGCACCAGATTTTTCTAGGATAGTTCCCCTGTACCTGAGCAAGGAAAGAAGGAAAAGCTATGGTTTGCTCCATATCCAGACGGTGGTGATTGAAAAAATCTTGAAGATGTCTTTCCTCACAGAGTAGCTAGCTATGATTTGTTTTAAGTAGACTAAGAAGATGGATGATCATCCCAATCTGAGAGGAATTGAATTTGTTCTGAGTAAGCCAAAGCCAAAACAAACTGCATTAATTGTTCATATGTATAATCTTTTTTGTGGAGGATTATACAATTACAGCATGGTTAAGGCAATACTGTTCTTATTTCAGTGCACTGGAGAGAATACAAATTCCATTTGACAAATTTCATTGTAAAGAAGATTCTGGGTTAAGTTTCATCTGGATGATGTTGCAGAAGTGAAGTCTCATCCTTCCAGACCATTTTTGGCAATAGGGGTTATTTGTTAAATCCAGGAATGCACTGCTTTTGCTGAAGATACAAGCACTTTGGCCATTACAAAGTGGAGTGTTCTCAAGAGGTTGGATGTAAGAACTATGACGAGTAGTGGCATGTGACATCAGTTTTTCCACAGGCCAGAAAGTGTAATTTGTGTTGTTCTTCTGAACCCTTGGCCAGACATTGCCCTAAATATCAACAAGAAGTCCTGTGTGCTGGTGGGTCGAATTGATCCTGTTGCTGTAGAGGAAGAGAAGAAGCACCAGGATATAGATTTCTCTTTGGGGGAATGAATCATCCAATAATCTTGTGGAGGGTGTTCTTCCTATTTCAGTGGATTCTATATTTGAAGAGCCTGCTATTACAGAGATTAAAGATCCTGGAGTAATTAATTTGGCTGTTTATGAAAGGAAAGTTGGGATTATGGTTTTGATTTTGATTTTGAAGGGAGGAAGCGGAAAACACTCTGTGCTTCAGTGAGTTCAGAGTTGATTGCTGATTTTTAAGTCTCTTCAGCAGGGGAACCTGCTTATCTAAAAGCTGCACAAATTGCTTTGGGTACTAGGACTAGTGAAAGGCAAAAAAAGCCTTCAGCCTCTGATTTGAAGAAGTCTATTATAAGTGCTGAAAAGAAAAAATGATGTGCGTGTTACTGTTTAATCTATGTAAATATGCTCTGTAAAATTACTTCACTGAATGTACCTAGTATCGGTTCTTTGTCTAGGTGTGCCTATATTTTTGAGGTTTTGTCTATGTTGAAACCCAATATTTTTTGTCTTCAGGAGTGTTTTTTTGTCTTTGGAACTTAAGAAAGCGAAGGTTGTCACATTCTAATGAAAGAAACTATGGTTTTAACATTTTATGGGTAGAATATGTTAGAGGGAGGGCTTTATTAGTTGTTTTTTAGTTTAGGTGAGTTATTATTAGACTGTTTAATATTTATGCACCTGCAAATAGTAAAATAGCTAGGATTGATTTATTTTCTAGGTTAGGCTTGTTTTGGGGGTGTGAGGGGTTTCACAGTTATGGTGGGTAATTTTAATTGGGTTCTGTGTGAGGGAGAGGGTTCTCTTGGCAAGTCAAGTAAAGACTTGATTGAAATACTTGATGTATATGGTCTTAAAGGGATACTAAACCCAACATTTTTTTCTTTCATGATTCAGACAGAGCATGCAATTTAAAGCAACTTTCTAATGTACTCCTATTATCAATTTTTCTTAGTTCTTTGCTATCTTTATTTGAAAAAGAAGGCATCTAAGCTTAGTAGCCAGCCAATTTTTGGTTCAGACCCTGGACAGCACTTGTTTATTGGTGGGTGCAATTTGCCACCAATCAGCAAGCACAACCCAGGTTGTGAACCAAAAATGGGCCGGCTTCTATGATTTTCTCTGTGTGAAAAACACAAACAATGGAGGGTGCCTCCTAGTGTGACTCTGTATATTAAACAAACCAGCTTGTAAATGAATATCGCTATACTCACAAGTGAGGCAGCACCAATGTGCTTAAAGTGAATGTAACACTAACACGGATGCCTCACGGTATCATTAATACTTTTAAAAATTAGCCTGAGTTTAATTCATTACATTTTTGATATTTATTTTCTTACATTTTTACCGATCCGCCGATAAGCTCAGCTCTCCAGCACGCCATATTGTCTAATTGATTGACAGCTGCCAATTCTTCAAACAAATAATACTTGTTTCCCCCCCGGGGCGTTCAGTCCCTTTGCATAAACGTCATGGCTTGGGGGGAAACAAGTATTAGTTGTTTGAAGAATTGTCAGCTGTCAATCAATTAGACAATATCGCGGGTGTGAGAGCTGCACTTATTGGTAAAAATGTAAAATTTTAAGAAAATTAATAAATATAAATTTTTTTATGAATTAAACTCAGGCTAATTTGTAAAAGTCTATATGATGCCGTGAGGCATCCGTGTTAACTTTACATTCACTGATCCAAGCGAAACGACAATCTCTCACTCAGCCTCTCTCCTCCAAACCAGACTCGCCGTGTAGTGTATAATTTGTTTATTTAAAACAATTAAAAACAATCTGTTTTAAAATCATGGGGTTCACAATCCCCTTAGACAATTAAACTTAAACTTACATTCTTGCTTTTCAAATAAAGATAGCAAGAGAATGAAGAAAAATTGATCATAGGAGTAAAAAAAATATTGCATGCTCAATCTGAATCATAAAAGAATACATTTGTGTTCAGTGTCCCTTTAAGAATGCGTTTAGAGTCAGTAAAAGCCCTTATAAATGTTTTACTTGCTTATGTGAAGATGGGTCAGCAAAGTCTTATGGGTGATGTTAAGACATTTTTTATGTGTTTTGATTGTAAGAAAGCTGTGAGAGAAAGGTCGGAATAGGAAATATGGCAGATGCATCTGGATTATTTGAGAGATTTTTTGAAGAATTATGTGATGAGTAAGAAAAAGAAAAATAAGTTATTAGAAGATGTGTGAATGAGAAAAGTAGGAGTGATGCAGGCAAGGATAGATGCATGTGAGAAAGATGAGAAAATGTTCAAGAAGGTAACATTAGTGTTTTGGATGAGTCTGGCAAGGAAGTTAGTGGTAAATCTGATAATGTGGTTTGTAAATTTTATGCTAATCTGTATGGAGAGAAAACTGTGGATAAAACTGTGATGCATGAGATAGAGGTGAAAAGGGGGAAAGAGGATTTTTGCTTTTTTGGAACAGGAAGTATGTTTGAAAAAATTGGGAGAGATTATTTACAAGATGAAAAAAATGAAAACTCCAGGAAGTTATGGCTTGCCTGTACATTTTTATTGACATGTTTGGGTTGTGAATGGTTGTGATTGAAAAAAAATGAAATGTCTTAACCAATAAGAGAAAGTGTCATTACTTTGCTGTATAAGAAAGGTGAGAAAAAGGATTTAAGTAACTGGAGACCAATTTCCTCATTGAAAACAATAAAGTGATTGAGAAGGTAGTGGCTGACAGAATCAAGAATATGGTAGGTAAGATTGTGGGTAAAAAACAAGTGTCTGCTGTGCCTGGTAGACAGATTGCTGAGTGTCTGATATTATATATGTATTATGGTACAATAAGAGGTGTAAGCAGTCTGATGCAGTGGCTAAAATTGATTTTAAGAAAGCATATAATAGAGTTGCTTATGACTTTATGTTTGGAGTTTTAGAGAAAGTATGTATACCTAGGAAGATGCTTGAATGGGTTAGGTGTTTATATGATGGACTTCTAAGCAAATGTTTTGGTAAATAGTTTTTGTCTAATAAAGTATGTGTTTAAGTGAAGGTCAATTTAGATGAATCGGTGCCCATTTTTTTAATAATACTATTAAAAACAAGGGCACTTTAATTCATCAAAATTGACATTTCACTTGTTTTCTTCAAAAACTTACCTTTTAATTCTGACAGCCGTTCCAGTGATTCCCCCGGCCGTCGTAAGCCTCTTCATATGTCAGAAATGACAAATCCGGCTTCCTCCAATCATTGCTTTCCCCCGGAGGATTGGAGGAAGCCGGATTCGTCATTTTGGATCCGCGAAGAGGGGTTGTAAAGGGCGGAGGAAGCGTTACAGTGGCTGTCAGGATTAAAAGGTAAGTTTTTGAAGAAAACAAGTGAAATGTCAATTTTGATGAATTAACGTGCCCTTGCTTTTAATAGTATTATTAAAAAACGGGCACCGATTCATCTAAATTGACTTTCACTTTAAGTCTGGCATCAGATAAGGTTGTCCTTTGTACTTTTCATTTGTGTAATTGAGCCTTTGTTACAATGATAAGATTTGATAAAATTATTAGAACTGTGGAAGTGCCTGGTAGTAGTGATAGGTGTTTGAAAGTTTTGGGCTATGTGGATGATGTTACTGTGGTTTGTAAGAATCAAGCTGGTTTAAGTAGAGCAATAGTTCACATTGAGTGTTTTTCTATGGCAAGTGGATTTAGAGTGAATTGGGATAAGTGTGCTGTGAAGGTGTTAAGTGAGTGGAAAGATTTGGAGTTAAGGGTTTGGTCTGTGTAGAAGGCTGTTATTAAAGCGCTTGATATTTAATAATAACTCGAATGGGAATAAAAGTTGTCAAAGTGTGTGCGTAAGTAAAGGAAAAATAATTGGTTTTGTAGATAATTGTAAAGGCTGTGTTGATCCCAATTTTTTTTTATGTTAATAATCGGCTAGATTTTTATGTTAATAATCGGCTAGGTCCTAACGCTGCTTTTTAACGCCCGCTGGTATTATGAGTCTTGCAGGTACAGGTGTACCGCTCACTTTTTTGGCCAGACTTGGAAATACCGCAAATCCACTTACGTAAATTGCGTATCCTCTTTTTTTCAATGGGACTTGCATAGCGCCGGTATTACGAGTCTGCCAAAAAGTGAGCGGTAAACCCTCTCCTGTCAAGACTGGTACCGCATTTTAAAGTCAGTAGTTATGAGTTTTACACTACAACGTCGTAGCATAAAACTCTTAACTAAAGTGCTAAAAAGTACATTAACACCAATAAACTACTTATTAACCCCTAAACCGAGGCCCTCCCGCATGGCAAACACTAAAATACATTTTTTAACCCCTAATCTGCTGAACCGGACATTGCCGCCACTATAATAAATATATTATTACGCACTCCCGCCTCGCAAACATTAGTTAAATATTATTAACCCCTAATCTGCCGTCCCTAACATCGCCAACACCGACCTACATTTATTAACCCCTAATCTGCCGCCTCCAACGTCGCCGCCACTATACTAAAGTTATTAACCCCTAAATCTAAGTCTAACCCTAACCCTAACACCCCCAAACTTAAATATAATTAAAAGAAATCTAAATAAAAATTACTATCATTAACTAAATTATTCCTATTTAAAACTACATACTTACCTATAAAATAAAATCTAAGCTAGCTACAATATAACTAATAGTTACATTGTATCTAGCTTAGGATTTATTTTTATTTTACAGGCAAGTTTGTATTTATTTTAACTAAGTAGAATAGTTATTAAATAGTTATTAACTATTTAATAACTACCTAGCTAAAATAAAGACAAATGTACTTGTAAAATAAAACCTAACCTAAGTTACACTAACACCTAACACTACACTATAATTAAATTAATTCCCTAAATTAAATACAATTAATTACAATTAAATACAATTAGCTAAAGTACAAAAACAAACAAACATTAAATTACAGAAAATAATAAACAAATTGCAAGATTTTTAAACTAATTACACCTAATCTAATCCCCCTAACAAAATAAAAAAGTACCCCCAAAATAAAAAAACCCTACCCTACACTAAATTACAACTAGCCCTTGAAAGGGCCTTTTGCAGGGCATTGCCCCAAAGTAATCAGCTCTTTTACCTGTAAAAAAAAATTACAAATCCCCCCCAACATTAAAACCCACCACCCACACAACCAAACCTACTCTAAAACCCACCCAATACCCCCTTAAAAAACCTATCACTAACCCCTTGAAGATCACCTTACCGGGAGAAGTCTTCATCCAACCGGGTTGAAGTCCTCAACGAAGCCGGGAGAAGTCTTCATCCAAGCCAGGCGAAGTGGTCCTCCAGACAGGCAGAAGTCTTCTTTCAGACGACATCTTCTATCTTCATCCATCCAGCGTGGAGCTGGTCCATCTTCAAGACATCCGACGTGGAGTATCATCTTCATCCGACAGCTAACACTGAATGAAGGTTCCTTTAAATGACGTCAGCCAATAGGAATTAAGGTAGAAAAAATCCTATTGGCTGATGCAATCAGCCAATAGGATTGAAGTTCAATCCTATTGGCTGATCCAATCAACCAATAGGATTGAGCTGGCATTCTATTGGCTGTTCTAATCAGCCAATAGAATGCCAGCTCAATCCAATTGGCTGATTGCATCAGCCAATAGGATTTTTTCTACCTTAATTCCGATTGGCTGATAGAATTCTATCAGCCAATCGAAATTGAAGGGACACCATCTTGGATGATGTCATTTAAAGGAACCTTCATTCAGTGTTAGCCGTCGGATGAATAGGATGCTCCACGTCAGATGTCTTGAAGATGGACCCGCTCCGCGCCAGATGGATGAAGATAGAAGATGCCGTCTGGATGAAGACTTCTGCCCGTCTGGAGGACCACTTCGCCCGGCTTGGATGAAGACTTCTCCCGGTTTCGTTGAGGACTTTGGCCCGGTTGGATGAAGACTTCTCCCGGTAAGGTGATCTTCAAGGGGTTAGTGTTAGGTTTTTTTAAGGGGGTATTGGGTGGGTTTTAGAGTAGAGTTGG